>NC_060952.1:80151233-80281920 GCF_022045245.1 Lucilia cuprina
CGATTTCAACCATTTTCAATAGGCTTCGTCCTTGTGCCAAAAACATGCTTGGTTCAAATTTCATCAAATTATGTTGAAAATTGCGGCCTGTACCTCGCGCACAAGGTTTACATGGACAGCCATCCAGCCAGCCGGACAGACGGACGGACATATCTTAATCGACTCAAAAAATGATTCTGAATCGATCGGTATACTTTAAGGTATTGGACCAATATTTTTGTTTGTTACAAACATCAGCACATACGTATAATACCCTCCCCACTACAGTAGTGTAGGGTATAAAAACAAAAAAATGTAGTTTAACTATATCAAGTATATAGTTTCCAACATATATGGTTTGCTCATGTGTGCAACAATTTTTCTCAATTTGTTGTATGGTGTTATTGTAGGAATTTTGTGTGAAAAATGCCTTAAAAAAACATTACGGTACAATATCAAGTATAGCTTCTAAAATATTTGATTTTTTGCATTAATTTTTGTTTCACAGTTTAATTGAATACTATTTTATATACTTCTATTTAACGTTAAATTACAACATAATTTTACTAATAGAATTTTATTCGAGTGAAAAACTTATTTAGTCGAAGCGTATCTTTGGTGTATTAGGAATATGTGCATTCTGAAGTTCCAACGAATATTGCAAGAAAATATAATTTTTTAATCAAATTGAATAATTTAAACTCTTTTTAAAGAAATAAGTCGGTTCATACGTATATTAATTAAATTTGACAGAAAATAAACGTAATATGAAGTAATTTTATAAAAGAAAAAAAATTACATAAGTTCGTATACCCAAACTATGATTTTTTAAACCAAATATTTTTAGCCACACGATTTCCAAAAAAGAAAACAAAATAATTAAAATGTAAACAACAGCTGAACTACTTTTGTGATTTGTATATGCATACATACATAAATTAAATATTCTTCTATATATATACAGAAATACATATGTATATGAATATTTATTTATATTGAAATGCCATACATGTATAGAAATTGTATGGTATATGTGTGGAAATTTGGAGGAGAAAGTCTTTGGCAACAGGCGTTAAAAAAATAAAAAAAAAAACTGTATAAACAGTAGTGGGCGGAATTCCTCTAATATATTTTTTTGAACATACTCACAAACAATACAATAAAATAACACCACCAATGATGGCATCTTTTTCATTTGGCTTCTATATAATTTTAAAATGACGATGATGCAAAAGCATCCAGTAATTGTACCATAAATAAATATGTGAACATCTTTTTTTGGGTAATTTTAAAAAAGAATTTATTTAAATTTTAAAAGAAAATAATGTTGTTTTATATAAAAAATACGTTTTTTTATAAAATTGTTTATTACTTAAATTACAAAACTTTTGTTAAAATCTTTTTGTGGTGAAAAAATGTATTTATAAAATAAGAATTTAGACTTATAAAATAGGAAATTAAAAAATGTAATATGTATTTGTAAAAAGTCTTAGTCACCGAAAAGTTTCTTGCCCAATTCCATCATACGGTGATTACGACATACTCTCAAGGCATCAGCCTTCTTCAAAACAGCTGTAACTGTGGAGTTAACTTCTACAAGTTGGGATAAAAAGTCTTCATAAGCTGATTTAACGTTGGCCGGCAGAGTTCCAATCTTAACCTTTTTCAAGGTCTGAACAATACCTTCAGCCCAACCGGACTCAATGGCGAATTCAGATAACCAGGGTACCAATGGCAAAACACCACACATTGTCTGCATACCTAAGAACCAAAGTTCTGACAATTCCATCCAATTTTCTTTATAGGCAATGGACACCACTAAAGCGGTGGGATCATTAGACTCATCGATGTTATAGGCATCCCAGAGGAAACGTATGGTAGCTTGAATATAACGACAAATTGAGAAATCGTTCTGTTTAACTTTCTTAGCTTGTTGTTTAAGTAATAGTAAACCTAAGACAGACAAGTTGCCATGCATAACTAGATTATCATGAGTGTCTTTAAGTTCAGGCAAATGTTCGTAAACAAATTTAAAGAGGTTGGCAAAGAATGGACCATCTTCGGCTAGTTTGGGTTCCAAGACAGTCAAGTTCATTAAAATATTACACAAAGAGCAAATGGCAGCACGAGCATCTTTCATTTCAGCCAGTTGTTCTGGTGTGGGAACGGGATCTGGTTCATTCATGCGTTTCAAGCGTTCAGCTCTAGGGATGGGTGGTCTCTTATAGTGAGCAATGGAGAAGTAAAATTCCAAGCTTTGCAAGAAAACTTCATCTTGTTTAGTGGCAAAAACTACTTTACGGGCGTCATCTTCCACCACCAAGTGACACAAAGCTGGCAACATGACTCTTAGTACATCTTCGGGAGCCTCTGTATCTCTGGGACCAGCTCTCCATTCTTTAAGTTCGTTAAAAGACTCATTAGCTACCTTAAACATGAAAGGCAATAATTTGTAAATAGCAGGCCTCATAGCTGTAGTTTCCTGAGCTAACCAAGCGGCTAAAATGCGCACTGTTCCTCTAATAAAAGCTTTTTCTTTAGGATTGGTAGTATCCTTCATTTTATCATTAGAGACGCGGGTTAAAACAGCCAAAACTTGATTGAAAGCTCCTTTAAGAGCTGTGTAGGTAGTTTGTTTTTCCTTGGGTTCCAAGTCTAAAATATCTTTAGCCATATATTCGACACAGCGTTCCAAAATGGTAAAGCAACATTGTATCAATTCACAGTTGCGGAAAGTGGCTTCTAATTTCTTTTCATCCATTTGCATTCTTACCTCAATGGCGGCCATTTGCAAAATCATCAAGTAAAATTGTTTACCATCATCCATAAAAGCCCATTGGATTCCCAATACTTTAAGGGTATTAGCTATCAAATGAAGTGTAGGATCCCTTTGTTTAGGTCCAATTTTGCTTTTCAAAATATCACCACAGCCTTTGAATAAACTTTCAGGCCAGATTTCTCCCTCCAAAGAGTTGTATATCAACTCTTTCTTGCAGGTCTTCAAAATAGCCGATAAAATTTTACACAATTCGTATTTACGTTCATTATTTTCTGTCTCCATATCCAGAGCAATACGTTGAACCAAAGCATGGAAAGGTTTTGGATCATCAGTCCAGGAAGCTGCACCAAACTTGTTGACCAACAATACGATCAACTGCAACGCCTCATCGGTTTGAAAACTTTGAGCTGAATAAATTTGAGACATTTTGGGTATGGCCTTCATTTCCATTAAGGCATTTTGACCAGGTTCATATGAAGCAATGAATTTCAAACAGCTATAAGCTTCACTAACTACAATCAAATTATCATCACAATCATCATCATCAGCTTGCTCTACAATCTCCAAGAGTGTGGGTATAACATCCAAAATATCTTTATGGGTAGCCAATTCTTCTTCTTGGCAGAAGCAAGTCAAAATCGACAAGGCTACACTCTTGTAGACCAATGGTGGGCAGTCATTGGGCAAATTTTTGCCACTTAATAACTTCTTTAGGAAGGCTAAACCAATAGCCTCGAACAGCAACTTCTTGGCTGCACTATTACAATCCTTGCCCTTAACCAACTTGGTAACCATAAAAAGTGCAGCAAATTTTTCGGTATCACTTTTGGTGACCTTTAACATGGACGCACATTTTTTAACAGCCTCTGGTACTTCAGCCATTTTTGCTTGGTTTTAATTAGTCTATAATTCTTTTTTTAAAATGATTTATTTGAAATCATATAAATTTTAATATGTATTATAAAATATTGTATGTATCTATATATCTATATATAGATTTATATTACTTTCTGTTCACACTTTCACCACTATGTACCAGAAAATGTGTATAATTTTTTTTTTTTAAATATTTTCACTATATCATCGGCTTTTCTTTGCACTTAATAGATCTTCACCAGCCGACATTTACTCCCGTACTGAACATTTTGAAAATTTCTTTCACAACAAAATCCTCAAATATTTAGACAAAGAACAAAATTTTCCTCAATACTTGTACAAAATTATATGTATAAAAATATAATGTTTTTTTATATCGTATATAAAAAGCCGGTGCATTTTCCAATTGGATACAATAGAACTCATATGTTTATACACACACACTAAATAAACACATTTACTCTATTTTGTTATACACAATTTTCTTTCTCTTGTAAAAATTCTTTTTCATTTAATGTCGCACCAGTGCAGAGAAAGAAAATTTTTGTGTATAGAAATATGCGTTGGTCGTATGCACAGTAAACTTACTTTCGATCTTTAAAATGTTAAATTAAGAAAATTATTTTCTCTATAAATAAAATATCGCTTTGTTATCATCGTGCTCAATTTTCTCTAAAATTCTGAGTATTAAAAATTTTGTTAGGCTTGCCAATATGATTTAATATACGATTTTTATGAACAACTTTATTAAAATTATTAAGTCAAGAGGATCGTCTTAGATTTTAGTAAAGACCTAGAAAATATATATACGTACATTAGGGTGTCCCGTGGACCACTTTTTAGGAGGAATATGTCTAAAACGATGCGTTTTAATGTCCTAAATACGAGAAAACCAAGTTAGGGTGCTATATTCGGCTGTGCCGAATCTTAAATACCCTCCACCAGTTACTTCTATGTTATAACTTTTCTAATTGATCAAATATTTTTGTAGAAATAAGTTTTCTCATGTCTTTAATAGAAAAAATAGGTAACAGATATTTAAATTCTTATAAAATATATTTGTGCCGAATTTTACCGTTATTAATGTTTCTCTTAGCCAGTTATAAGCGATAAAGTAATTTTCTGAAGGGAAATTTACATGGGGGTAGGGTCAATTATGGACCGATCCTTATAAAATTCTACGAAGAGATTTATGTTAAATAAAACATGTTTTTGCCGAATTTCACTGCTATTGATGTTTCTGTTAGCTAGTTATGGGCAATAAAGTCATTTTCTGAAGGGGACTTTATATGGGGTGTGGGGTCAATTATAAAATTCTACGAAGAGATTTATGTTCCCATTGATGTTTCTGTTAGCTAGTTATGGGCGAGAAAGTAAGTTTTTGAAAGGGGCCTTATATAGGGGCTAGGCGAAATTGCTGACCGATATTGCCCATTTCCAATACCAAACAAACTGCATCAACTATAAGTATCTATACAAAATTTCAGCTATCTAGCTACTTCCGTTTGGACTCTATTGTGTTTTCAACAGACAGACAGAAGGACGGACATGGCTAAATCGCCTTAGAATCTAATAAGGGCCCAGAATATATATACTTTTATCGGTCTTAGACGAATATTTCAATGTGTTTCAAACGGAATGACAAAAAAATATATCGCCCATCTTTTTTGATGGTGGGTATAATGAGAAAAAATATTCGTTCCCCTTTAAACATTATAATACAATTTTGACTAAATGTAATATAATTCTATAAAAATTAACACATACATTATTTGGCAAAAATATATCATTTATATACAGTAATAACAATCGGTCCATATTTGGTCATATCTTCCATATAAGGTACCCGGCCGAAAACACCTAAATGCATTACCAAATAACGATATTCATACAAAATTTGGAACACAAATTAATTTAGCATACAAAAAAGTTATTTAAAAATGTTTTCAAGATCGGTTCATATTTTGTCAAAGCTTCTATACAAATTCCCCAAACGAATAAGCCATACCAAGTTTTTGCTGGGTTTTTATGCAATTTATAGTCGATCATTCCTTTTCATGCTGGCAATGCCATATGTTAAAATGTTTATAATTAGTTATATAAAAAAATTCAATTGAAAAACTCTGCTTTACATTTGTATCTACATGTACATTTCTTTTCCAAAATAGAACAACAAATCTGAACAAAACACAAATGAAATCACTAAAAATATTTATACATATACAAATAAAATCATTGCTCGGGTTGAATGCAGTATATAGAAAATTTTTATTCCGAACACAGATATTGTGAAAATATACAAATCCAAAATATTTCATTTTTAAGCAAACATGGCGTTATTTTCATTAATTTTAAGTGCTTTCGAAATATATTTTTTCTTAATATGCAATTAAGAAAATATTTTATTTTCATTACTTATTATATGTGCACTTAAGTTTTCATTTGCAGCACTGCATGATATTAAGGAAATTAAAAATATGATTTTGCTGTTTATATTTTCTTAGATATTTTTAGTGACATTTTAATGTCTAGGTGTGTGTAATATTTTATTTTATTACACTTATAATCAAAAATGTTTAAATTCAATTCAAAGTTCATTGACTTCATTTGCTTTATATTTTTGTAGAGACAAAATAAGTTGAGATAGAAATAATAAACAAAATCTTTATGCATCACCGATCTAATTTTAGAAAATACACACCCCATAGTGTTCGTACAAGAAAGTATTATGTGTGTATTCAGTGTTGTTGTTTTTGTTTTTATTGCAGGTCAATGTTATAAATTTATGTGCGTATGTGTTTATGTTTAGAAAATCATATGGTTTTCTTGTAGGTTTGAAAATTACAAATCCCACTTCTAAATGTTTAAATTGAATTTTGTCTTACTAAGCAGAAGGTAAAGCATGGGTTCTGTTGTCAGTCTGAAGGTGCTAAGCATTCAACATTTTTTATACCCACCACCACCATCAGTGGTGATAGAGGGTATATATAACTTTGTCATTCCGTGTGTAACACCAAGAAATATTCATCTGAGACCCAACAAAGTATATATATTCTGGGTCCTTTGTCCGTCATTCTGTATAAAACACGCTCATGTTAAAACGAAGCAATGGAACTCCACAAAATTCACTCAAAATATTCATTGTTATTCTAAGCAGTTTGGTATTGAAAATCAGCAAGATCGGTGAAATATTTTCAGAGTTATGAGTAAAAATTTAAGACAACCTCGAAAAAATGGCGATTTTTTACATATTTATTTGTACTTTTTACAAAAACTACTGCAGATAAATTGATGAATTTTATCAGAGATACATCTAATGGTGCCAGAATCAACGTTGTTAAAAATCGGAAAAATAATTTCATATACCTCCCATACAAATGTACATATTCCCGGAAAATGTGTTTATTGTTAATAACTTCCGTTACAATATCGATATCTTCACAAAATTTTACAATTTAAAGTCTCCTTATATCCAGATATAATACAATTGAAGAGTTTTTCGATCGGTCCATATTTGGTCATAGCTCCCATACAAGGTCCCCTCCCGAAAATCACTTAAACGCGCATAACTCAATACTAAATTATGATATCAATATAAAATTTGGTACAAGTATTGCTTTTATATACAGAAATATAAGCATTAAAGTTTCTTTGGATCGGTCCATAATTGGTCATAGCTCCCATAGAAGGTCCCCTCCAGAAAATCACATAAGCGCGCATAACTTATTACTAAAGATATCGATATAAAATTTGGTACAAGTATTGCCCTCACATAAAGAAATATTACCACGAAATCTTTTTCCGAAAGTACAGAGAAATAATATTGTGAAATTTTTTTCCGATCGGTCCATAATTAATCATAGCTCCTACATAAGGTTCCTCTTAGAAAAATACACATACAATGTTCCCTTCCGAAAAATAGAAAAAACGCACATAACTCATAACGAAATATTGATATCCATACATTTAGCAAAAATATTGCTTTTATATACATAAATTCACTATAAAATTGTTTTACGATCGGTCCATATTTGTTCATAGCTCTCATACTAGGTCCAGAAATCACTTAGATTTACAATATATATTACCAAGTAATGATATAGACACAGAATTCTGAAATTTTGTCTTTATATACATAATTGGACATAGCTCCCATACAAAGTCCTTTTACGAAAATCTTTTAAACGCACATTACTTATTACAAAATTAAGCTATTGATACATAATTTGCAAAAATATTAGTTTTGTATACTTCTATTTCTCCTATATTAGGTCCAGCCCCTAAAAACGCTTTAACCGTATTTAAAGAGCCGAATATAGCACTCTAACTTGTTTATTCATGACATTTTGTGTGAATCTTCAGTGTTTATTTCATTATATAGCAAATAACCTTAATATTGTTTACAACTGCGGAAATATAATTTCAAATTTCTAATCAAACTTCAATTAGTAAACAAACGGTTGAGTGATTATAGCTTCGGTTTTAATTTTGCTACAAAATATTGTATCAATACAAAAATATACGCAAAAAAATCTATCTAGTGGGAACAAAAAAATTAACAAACTATTATAAATGCTTTCACGCTTTCATACAAAAATCCAATTTATTTGTCAGTCAATAGTGCGTCAATCAGATGAAAGGGAATGTAATTCTCATTTTTTTCTTTCTACTCTTAAATTCTATTTTTTTATCACCAAAAAGCCATCCTAACGAAATGGCTGGTAACCAACTTCATACATTGACTGGGTACAAGTATACATGTGTATGTATGTACAGTATATTATAAACTCGTGCTTAAATACTCTGCGTTAAAACGGCAATCCTTGTTTCAATGGTTGGTTGAACTGAGCGAAAGTATTATATGGAAAAGTATTGAATTGAGTTGCAAAAAAGTCTTTTTAATGTTTATGCAAAATCAATTCATTAATTTGACACTAATAGAAAAATATACTCATATATTCTGGGTCCTTATCAATTGTAAGACGATCATTCTTATGGGCAAGAAAATTGGCATATATATTTTATTTTCTGCAAAATATTACGAGAATCGGTTTATAATTAACTCCACTCCCTCTACACATAAGAAAAGTTGTTTTATGGTTCATAACTGACTTCATGACAAAAACAAATTTTATAGAAGCCAAAATCTATACATACGTATAATATTTCGGTTCATTAAAAAAAATTACAAAAATTATAATTTATAATATAGAAAAATTAAATTTTGTCATCTTTATCTTCTGTGGCCTTTTTTGACGATGTGAGTGATAGGAAAGAAGAAATGACAAACAAGTAAGAGTGATATATTGAAGGGGACCTTATAAGGGAGTAGGGTCAATTATTGACGGATCCATATAAAATTTGGTAGAGAAATGTTGACTCAAACGAAACCTATGTGTGTCGAATTGCATCGCTTTATTATAATTTTTATGCCAGTAATGAGCGTTATAGTAATTTTCTGAATGGGACCTTATATGGGTGGTAGGGTCACTTATGGACCGATCTTCATAAAATTTGGTATAAAAATTTTGGCTCATATGAAACTATACTACACTCGTACTTTTAAAACAGGTATGTCCGTTAAAGATGTTTTTCGGGGGTCCACTTGTATGGGGGCTATCCGAAATCAAGGACCAATATGATTTTTGTATGGAATTCCACGCGAAGGGCTCTGCTTAAGGAATCCAAAATGAGCATATATTACAATGTTGAAATTGTGCTGATTTCACCAAATTAATATTATTTTTCAATAAAGAATGATGATTGGAGAATTAAATTATAATGGGGAGAAAAATTGTACACCACAAACAATTATTGCGGAACATATGACTTCAAAAATCTCCTTTGTAAAGCAATCGTTTTCAGATGCAATAGAAGAAACAGTTAGGGATGCAGTTGCTTCCAAATCAAGAAAATTTTATACTGGGTTACAAATGTGTATATACATTATAATGTTCCAAAGAACACCATTTTTATGAACGCCATCTAGGAACACTTCTTTTCAGCACTAATTAATGTGCTGAACACAAGACATATAAAAATATTTTTTTTTAATAAGAGCTTCATTTCTGTAAAATACATACATGCATGTATGTCAAGTGACCTAACTCAAAAAATCGATTTATACGAAATTTGAACCAATGTTAGTACTATTGGATATAAAAATGTCCGTCTTCCAAAAAATTATTGTTAATAACTCTTGTTTGAATGAAAGAATTGATATAGAGAAAAAATACAAGGTCCCCTTTAGAAAAATCATTACTAGGTACCGATATCCCTACACAATTTTTGAACGAATATTGGTTTTACAAATATAAACGATACGGAAAATATTTTTCATGATCGGCTCATATTTGCTTTTGTCCTCTTACGAAAATCAATTGTTTTACTATATGACTATAGGGCTTAAAGTTAGGTTGTTCGCGATTTTTCATAAAAAAAATCATTTAATTTTTAATTTTCAACATTCAGAAACTCAGTTTTCTGGCCGTAATTCTTAAGAATTTTCCATTCGCTTGAATCAGCACGTCCAGTTTTGTATAAATGTGCTAGTAATCTTGTGTGTCCACTCCTGTGTGTTCACTCAATGCTCAATGTTACTAAATTTATCTTCTTGCTCTCATCAGGTTCACCCCATAGAATATTTGTGATTCTGCCCAAAATAGTAGTTTTAAGACTAAAACCCCACTTCATACCTACACGCAGAGAAAAAATATAGTTGTGGTAACCTTAATCTAAGAGAAACATATTATGGTTACAATTATGGTTAAATTTAAAACATATTGTGATCATTTTTAATATAAAGAAATATCATATTATGATCATTATTAGTATAATAACCTATCATATTATGATTAAATATAGTCCGAATATTTCATCATAATATAGTGATAATGTGATGTTGTAGCATCATACCGTAGTTTCAAGCATCCACATTAAGGTTTCATGTAATCATATAATGGCTTCAAGTAATTATATTATTGTTTCAAGTAACCATGTTATGGTTACAAGTAGTCACATGTCTTCATGTAACCATATTATTGTTACATATTAAACATAATATGGTTAATCTTATGTGCTCGGCGTAAAATGTTATTATTTGTTAATTTTCTTTTTCAATCCAATATAAACACAATTTAATTTTTTTAAATTAATAATTTCATATGTACCCTATTATATTTTTATATAGTATTTATTTTTCACAATTATTTTAACACTGCATTTGATTAACAATTTATTTAATCCGATCTAGTACGGATAAACCATACAACTGATATAAAAATGGCGATACCAAAATATTTTTAATAGTAAACGTATTTTACTTATATTTTAAACATTATATGCATAAACGTGTAAAATCCTACCATTTAATGGTTATTTGATAGTTAAAATGATTCTAAAGAATATAATATTTTTACATAATTATCATTATTTATTTGTTGTAAAAATAATTATTTTTCAGAGAATCATTCTCAAATTTATAATTGTCATAAACATATAAATATTTTCAGTAACTAAAATATTGATGAAGTTCAATAAAAACAAGTAGGAAAGTATAGTCGGACATGGCCGACCATATAATACCCTACACCATGAGTATATTTTTAAAATTTTTACTTTTTATAAAGTGTTTATTTTTTGTAAAGAAACTTTTATGTTGAATATTACCATAATTCCAAAATATTTAAGCCATTTATTGATAAAAAACTAAAATTTCTAAATGAGGCTTTATATAGGTCAAATATTTTTCAATAAAGACTATATTTAATTTATATTTTTATATATTTATATTTTTAATATGATTATTTTTTTTTAATTAAATAAACTCTTTTTGAATTTTTAAAAATTTTGACATTTGTAAAAAGTAAAATAAACAAGTAAGAGTGTTATATTCGGCCATGCCGAATCTTATATACCCACCATCAAATCATTCTTACTAATAAACTTTGATATTATCGATCTATGTTGAATAATATGACAATATTAATATGAATATCAGGGAAATATTTGGAAGAGGGCCTTTAATAAGGGCTTAAGCATGGACCGTGCTATTGCGAATTAAAAATATTAATTTTGTTTGATTCAATATTTATAACCATAAACTGTTTTTTGTAAGAGTCGTCCTCGTCGTTTTTTACAATAATTGTTTGTAGTTGATAATGTCGTTGTACCTCATTCATGAGGTTTAAAGTAATTTTCTAGATCAATTCAAATTCAGTTGAAAAATTTCAGCTCCTATAAATCTACCATTATTTAGAAGAACTTTTGAGCCATACAAGTGATTTTCTGTAGTGAGTCTTAAATAAGGGTCAATTATAGACAAATTTTTATAAACTTTTGTACATAAATTATGTTCGTATTTATCGATCCATCTTCATCAATGTCGGTAAAAAGATTATGCCTACGCTCGTATAAGTGAATTATGGATCAATACTTCTAAAATTTAGAATGAATTTTGTTCATAAAAAGTATTAGTCAATTATGTATCGATACTTCTAAAATTTAGAACGATTTTTCCTCATACAAATATTGTTGTGTCACATTTTTGAGCAAGTAATGAACTTTAAAATAATTTTCTAATGATGATCTTAATAGGGGCATAGGGTAAGGGCTCATACAAACATGTTTATGTGAAATTTCATTGCTGTAGTCGTATTTAAGCGTTAGAGCTAGTAACGAGCGTTACTGTCACTACTTGAGGTGGATCTAATATGGAGGGTGGAGTCATTTTGAAGGAAACTTTATAAGGGGTATAGGGTTAATTAAGGACCGATCTTTACAAAATTTGATAAATATATTTTGGCTCACGCAAAACTTGTTCATGTAGACTTTTACTGGTGTACTCACATTTTTGAGACATTAATAAGCCTTAAAGTCATTTTCTGAAGGGAAATTTATATGGGGGCATGGTCAATTATGGCTCTATCCATATAAAATCTTACAAAGAGATTTAAGTTCTCATTTAACATGTTTGTGTCGAATTTCACAGCTATTGAAGCATCTCTTAGCCAGTTATGAGCGATAAAGTTATTTTCTGAAGGGGCCTGATATGAGGGCTAGGCGAAAACGTGGATCGATATTGCCCACTTTCAATAAGGATCGCATAAGGATATATATGCTTCTTAAGGTAGATATGAGCATTAACGTAATTTTCTGGAGGGGACTCTATATGGAGGTAGGGTCAATCATGGATCCCAATAAAATTCTAAAATTCGAAGCGATTTATGTTCCTATAGAACATATTTGTGCCGAATTTTACCGCCATTGATGCTCCTCTTATGAGCGCTAAAGTCATTTTCTGAAGGGGCTTTATATGGGGGTAGGGTCAATTATGGACCGATCCTTAAAAATTCTACGAAGAGATTTATGTCCCCATGAAACATATTTGTGCCGAACTCTACCGCTATTGATGCTTCCGTTAACTAGTTATGGGCGATAAAGTATTTATATCCCATAAAACATGTTTGTGCCGAATTTCTCTGCTATTGATGCTTCTCTTAGCCAGTTATGGGCGATAAAGTCATATTCTGAAGGGGACTTTATATGGGGGGTAGGGTCAATTATGGACCGATACTTATAAAATTCTACGAAGAGATTTGAGTTCCCATAAAACATGTTTGTGCCGAATTTCACTGCTATTGATGCTTCTCTTCGCCAGTTATGGGCGAGAAAGTCATTTTTTGAAGGGGGCAAGGCGATATCGTGGACCGATATTATTTATATTTTCAATACCAAACAAACTGCATCAACTATAAGCATCTCTGCAAAATTTCAGCTCGCTAGCTACCTCCATTTGGACTCTATCGTGTTTTCAACAGACAGGACCCAGAATATATGTACTTTAATGGGTCTTAGACGAATATTTCAATGTGTTACAAACGGAATGACAAAAAGAAAAACCAGTTTAAAATTATTTTATACTAGAATTTTTTCGTTATTTTATGAAAAATTGTTGTTATTGTATGTTGTTATTTTCAATGCAAAAACGAAATGGACGGGAATTTACTCATCTCTGTTATGTGGACGCACGTAAGTAAAAAAGTTCTAATATAAAAATATATGTACGTTATTAAATGTAGTAGCTTTTAGATATTTTGTGGGATGGAATACTATATTCTAAGGTGTCTGGTAGCTGTGCCGATAATATTATCTGCTCAAGAAGTAAGAAACGAAGGTAATTAATAGACCCTAAAGTGAGGTCGCCTAAAATCCAATGTTTAGAGTTTTTGTTAACTGAAGATGTCTCCGTATAAAAGTGCCTGTTGATCCTTCAAAAAATCCTTAAATGATAATTCTGGTCCATTTCCGCTGGTATCAAGGCCCACAGACTGAGACCAGTTGTTACGGAAACACACGATCCAGAGACGGTGCTGGCCCACATTCAGATAGGATTGACATTTTTGAACATGCATTGACAAATAGTAAAAATTACTTTCGACAGTAACAAATCTTCACTTTGTGTTTTGGCATTCCACGCAGTGAACGAAAAGTTTGTAAATTTCTTTTAGTGTTTTTGGTGTAGTGATTTCATATATATGGTGTAGTGATTTGTAACAAAGAAATAACAAAAAAAAAATAATCAATCATTATTTCATCTATAAATGAACTTTAATTTAATCATATTTTTAATTAATATGATTATTTTTTAATTGAATACATTTCTTTACAAAAATCTATATTATTTAATCAATCAATCATAACTTTAATTGATATTAAAAGTTCAATTAATAAAGAATTTAATTATTATAATTAATTTCTATAATTGAATATGAGACTTTTTGAAATTTTGACATTTGTAAAAAAATAAAACAAGAAATAAAAACTATTTTGTATAAGATTTTTTCATTATTTTATCTAAATATTTATGTTATTATTGATGTAAAATCAACGGGAATTCATCATCTACGTTAAGTGGACCTATTCCGTAAGTAAAAATGTTGTAGTTTAAAAATATGTGTATGCATTTAAAATTGTGTCTTTAAGGTATTCTGTAGGAGTTATATTCAGATTTATTATATCCAAAAATTTCTCGTCCGTTTATCTAACTTTTGGTTTAATATCCATTAATGGATTCGCAGACACTCAGAGAATATTATGGAGTTAGCATGCATATTTATATCACTTATGTATATTCAATAAAAACATAACAATAATGGCAAAATATCAGTATGTTTAATACGGAAGGTTATTCGCAATTAAGTTAAATCGTTATTTCCTAGTCCATATTTCAAAATAACTTAATTACAAATTTAATCGAATTCATAACTATTTTTTATACCCTACACCACTTTAGTAGGGAGGGTATATTGGGTTTGTGCTGATGTTTGTAACATACAAAAATATTCTGAGTCGATTAAGCTATGTCCGTCCGTCCGTCTGGCTGGCTGTCCATGTACAATTTGTGCGCAAAGTAGAGGCATTTTCAAGATAATTGAATTAAATTTGGCACACACGCTCCTTTTGGCATAAAGACGAAGCCTATTGAAAATGGTTAAAATCGGTCCATTATTTCGACTAGCCCCCATACAACCGCACCCCCCAAATAGGGCCTTTGGGCATATAATTAATTAAAATTATCTATTATGTCATCAAAAGTCGACAAAACGTAGTTTTATAGAACTTTAAATGACACTACCGATTTTTGTAATGATCGGGCTTAATTTGACCCTAGCCCCATACAAACTCCCCTTCAGAAAATGACTTAAAGGTCAAAATTTCACTTACAAACACTAATAACACTTTTAAATTCTACATAAATAATATTGAAGAAGACTTAACTCCCCCTACCAACATTTTTAAGGATAGGGCCATCTTGTAAAAAATCTATTTTTTGACAAAAAAAAAAAAATAAAAAAATTCCGAAATAAAGTTAAAAAAAAAACAACATACATACTGACTGGTGTAGGGTATCATATGGTCGGCTACGCCCAACTATACATTCATACTTGTTTTAAATATGCCACCAAATCTAATTTCATAATTTAATTGCAATAATACGGTTTCTAATGTTTCTAATTTTTTCTTTTTTATTAACATTTTTAATTTTTAGTTAATCAATAGTAACATTTTATTATTATAGCAAAATCAAAATTTTTTAATTAATACAATGAGCAATTTCATAATTGAAATTCATTTTTATGAATGACCTAAACAATTTATATTTTATGGAATATGACAATTAATAGGAGACGGTTAATGTATGATCAATACATCGTTTGATGCGGCTTTAAAATTCCTTTCAAATGATACTCCATATTCAATATATTGTTTCAAAAGAGAACTAAAATTAAAATATTTTGGGAATCATCATAAAGCAAAGCATGGTAAAATTTGGGGGAGGTAACAAAATCACGTTTGTAGTTACTAGGGTTGTCAATTATTCGTGTTAAAATTTATTCAAATAAAAACTTACAATATTTTTTTATTCGAGTAGTCGACTAATTCAAAAATTTAGTTTTAATAATATAAAAAAACTTGCCAAACACCTCCAAAATCTTAAGGTACTGTTCAAAACGGGTTTGAGTACATTAATGCACTATTTTAAATATCTCAGTAGATTTAGAACTGAAAGCTGAGACTTTTATAATGATACATATATGTATACAATGTGCTGTGACGAATCTTATATACCCTTCACCATAGTGCATTTTAAACACATTAGTTTTATAAATTTTAAATTGTTTTGAACAACAACGCTAAACGAAATAAAAAACAATATACACAATGCAATTAAACCAATAGTCATCTAAACATACAAAACATAAAACACAGAAAAACAAAAACAAAATAAACACGCAATAAATCCAACATACTTTAAAAATACGAACAGAATTCCCAAGAAAAAACAAAAACAACCCACTAAATTTTTTACCGATTTCGTATACGAATTCCGTCCAAATTCGCTACGAAAATCGTATGAAAGGTTGCTTAGAATTCGGAACTCTTTGTCTGAGGAAATTCGAAAAAATGTGCAGAGTTGTTGTTCACAATTCGTTACCAAATCTAATGTAAATTCATTGGGATATTCTGAAGGAATTTTCGACAAATTTAATTAAAGTTACCTAACATTCTTTCGACATTTCGTACGAAAGTCTGATAAATTAACAGAGAGTTAGTACAAAAGTCTGATTAAATATAAGAAAAGTCGGATAAATTTCTGATAAAATGTCCGACAGTTTGTACAAAAGTCTGAAAGAAAATGTCCTGAGTGTTCCGATCAACGTCTGATGAAAAATATTTCCATATATATAATTTCTTACGGTTTAATTTTATTAATTTTAATAATAATTTATTATTCATTACTTTTTAAGGGTTCATAAATAAATAATATAAACTTATAGATTATTTTTAAAATTAAACAATAATACTAGAGTTCTTTGTATACATATTAGAGTGCTGCAAAAAAACTAAGTTTCGAATTTTGACCGTCCACCCCCTAAAATTGTTGTACGTTTTTTAAAAATAAGTCGTGCAAAAATTTGGTCAGTAGTACTACGTTTACTGGTGCCGCAACGCCGCTGAAGTTTGAAGATGCATTTACAAGGGGAAAATATGCCTTTTTCAGTTTTCACAAAAATTTTGTCTTTAAATAATTTGTTTTGTATTTTATTGTCAAAGAATCGTAATGTAAACAGAATTTATTTTATTTTTTTCACTATTATTGTAAATATCGGTTGTCAATAAATAAATTTCTTAAGTTTTATGATAATCTACCTAAAACTAAAAACAATTTCGACTAGTTTCCATCAAAAAATATAAATATTAAAAAATTTTAAGTAATACAATTGTTTTGTTAGAATATTTTCAAAAATATGTTTATTTTTTTTATCACATTTCGAATTCAAGTGCTCTGAGACACGATATAGCCTGGGGAATTTTTAATAACTTTTACATTTTTCAACCAATTTTTGTGTTTTTATCTTTTTGTAACGCTAATTCTGTGTACATTACGATTCTTTGACAATAAAATGCAAAACAAATTGTTTAATGACAAAACTTTTGTGAAAACTGAAAAAAATTGCATATTTTCCCCTTGTAAATGCATCTTTAAATTTCAATGCCGTTGCAGCACCAGTTTACGTAATCCTATTGACCTAATTTTTTGCACGACTTATTTTTATAACCCATCGAACAATTCTAGGGGAAGGGACGGCCTGTAGGATAAAATTGTTTTTCCTTCATACAAGCTGGGAGCACTCTAATACAATATTTAAAATTATAAAATTTAACCATAAAAAATTATTTAATTTTTGCTAATTTTTGCGTACTAACAGAGTTTAAAGAAATTTAAACAATAATCATCACATATGCAGATGATGTTTACTTGATTTCCAAAGACCAACTGAGAAAATAAAATTAAATTCCCTTTTTAAGGTACAGGTTTTTGCGTAATAAAAAAAACAAAATTTCCTTCGGATAATGTGTAGAGTTGTCGCAAAGTTTTATTTTAAAAGAATTGAAAAGGGAATAAAATGGCTGAGTAAAAAATATAATAAATGTGCAGACTATTGCATAATTGTCTGATGACATTACAAAAAACAATTCTCTTTAGATTATGTGGTGATTTATCGGATATTATTTGTAAGCAGGCCTGCCAGATTTGCCGATTTATCGGCACGTTGCCGATTTTATACCTCAAAACAAGAATGAGTTAATAGTCGGACATTGCCAACCATATGATACCCTACACCAGTCAATATATTAAAATTGTGGTTTATTTTTAAAAAAATAAATTCGTTTTATTGTGGAATATTTTTACTTATTGTTGACAAAAAGGGATTATTGTTGACAAAAAAAGAGAAGGCCTACAGACCGTCCCTTTCCCCTATTTAAATTATATGTACATATGTCATTTTGTAAATGAGTGAAAATTGTGGATATAAAATCATTAAGAATTGGAGTTTTTTGCATTTAGTTTACTACTTTTTTGGGTTTGTACTAATGTTTTATGAGTCGATTAAGATAAGTCCGTCTGGCTGGCTGTCATTGTAAACCTTGTGCACAAGGTAAAGGTCACAATTTTCAAGACTATTGAAAAGTTGAAATATTGTAGAAAGTTGAAATATTGTAGTATCACTACAAAAATCCTTGCGAGCCAAAATCTCTTAACCAAATTTTTTGTGGATCGGGCCTTAATTGAAACGCCCCCCCACATGTAAGGTCACCATCAGAAAAATAATTTAACGCTTTCTTCCATATTTTATGAGGATCGGTCCATAATTAGCCCTGTATAAGGTCCCTTTAAGAAAATTACTTTAATGTTCATTACTGGCTTTAAAATATAAGTAGAAATAAATAAATAAGGAAATCCGAAATCTTCACTGTCAATAGTTGAACCCCCATTAAGAGAACTATTTAAAATATTACCCTGTTGTTCACATTAGAACGTAGAAACATGAAATTATGTATGTAAAGCCCAAATTAAGTCATTCTACAAAATGTACTTTTTGAAATTTCTATAATATTGAACCTAGAAACATGAAATTTAACATGTAGGACCTTGACTAGGTAAGAACCTACAAAAAGGGACTTTTTAGTACTTTTTCGTTCTACAAAAGGTACTTTTCGAATTCTCTATAATATTCAACCTAGAAACATAAAAGGGGACTTTTTAGTACTTTTTATACCCTACACCACTTTAGTGGGTAGGGTATAAATTTGAAATTTCTATAATATTGAACCTAGAAACATGAAATTTAACATGTAGGACCTTGACTAGGTAAGAACCTACAAAAAGGGACTTTTTAGTACTTTTTCGTTCTACAAAAGGTACTTTTCGAATTTTCTATAATATTGAACCTAGAAACATAAAAGGGGACTTTTTAGTACTTTTTATACCCTACACCACTTTAGTGGGGAGGGTATATTAGGTTTGTGCTGATGTTTGTATAATACAAAAATAATCGTCCTATGCCACCTTAAAGTATAACAATCGGCTTAGAATCGTTTTCTGAGTCGATTTAGCTATGTCCGTCCGTACGTCTGGCCGGCTGACATCATAGTGAAGGGTATATAAGATTCGGCACAGCCGAATATAAAACTCTTATTTGTTTTTGGGTTGTCTTATGATGGATGAAATGATATCATTGAATTTTCCTTCCGTGTCCAGATATGTTCAGAGTATACACTGTTCATATCAGAATTACCACGGTGGGTACCTATGAGTAAGAACCAAGTCTCTGCTTATTTGATGGATTCGTACTTCGGTCATACCTATATATATACGGGAAATTCTTTTTTGTTTTTAGATTTTAAGAAATCAACTTTATGCATTAAATATTTCTTTTGTTTAATATTTTAAAAATGAAGTGGTGACAAGACTTGGAAGAATGCGTCCATAAAATTTTGTGGTTGAGAGTTGTTCCATGTTGGAGAAATAAACACTCAAAGTTAAAATTTGTCAAAAATGTGATTGAAACCAAGTAATTTTTTACATCTTTTTGATATTATGAGGGCGGCTTACAACTTATAAAGCCAATTTTGCTAATATAAGTTTTATACACTTGTTGAATGACTATAGTCCATATTTAATTATTGTCCCATTTATAAGTAAAGAATTACGTAGTCGCAATGTTTTGAAGCCAAATTTATATAATTTTACAAAAATTGCAGTTTTTTGGATAGAATATTTGCGGCTCTTCGGTTATGCAAAATGTATAAATGAGAAAAAGTAGACATTGTAATTACGCGTCGTTTGATATATATCCAAAATGTGTTCTAGGAGGTATCACTGCGCGGTTTTGAAAAAAAGTTTTTTCGCGAAGCACACAAACAGCGTAACTTCAATATACTATATATATCACGTGATCGAAATATTTTTAAATTTTACATGTTGAAATCATAAAGCCGCGATAAAATATTAGCAAACGAATATGTTAGAGCGAATACAAAAAAATTGCGAATTTTTTATTTTTTACGTTAGCGAATTTTCGCATTAAAAACAAATTTTAAATTATGAATTTTATCAGTAATCAATCTTTATATAGAAAGAAACCCCTCGTATTCGTGGACTAAATACGCGGGTTTACTTTCACAACAATAATCAATGAAGCACACCTAAGCCGATGCTAATACGAAAATCGATAAGCTGTTAAAAAAACTGCGTTTTGGATTAAAAATGTGCAAAGAAGAACATTCATGTAAATATATATGTAAATTCTTTACAAAATTTAAATTAACCGAACTGATTTTCATGTTACGGGTTTTTGCGTTAAATATTTATTTAAATTTAAAAATGATAAATGCAGTTAATTGTAGATAAGCTGAGATATGTTAACTGCAAAAGAAATTTCATCAAAATTTTTTATTCGCTGAAAACGAGGTGTTTCCTATGTTACGAGACAATTCGACGAAGCAGATCTAAACCGCTTATTAAAATTGGTAACACTTAACATTTATCGGTAGCTGACAATGATGCTTATATCAAAATCGATAAGTTGTAAGAAAAAAGTACGCTTTTGCATTAAATGCATTGACAAAAGTTCGGTCATGTGTATGAAATTTATTTCCGAACTTTATATACATTTTTATTTTAACGGTTTTTATGTTATATTATATATATTTTATTATATTAATATTATAAATTCAGAAATGGAAGCAGAAGATAATCATAAACAAGCAGTTATTAACCATAAGTTTCTCGTGTGCAGAAAACGCAGTTTTTTTAATTCAGAAAAACTTTCTAATTAAAATTTATAAATTATATTCGTTTAGGTTGTTATTAATGAGATTTGTAGCAAAATTTATAAACCGTTTGAAAAAATACAACCATTTTGCATTTAATGCAATTTTTAATCTACTACACATAAATGCGTATTTTTTTAGTTATAGATTGTAAATTAACGTATTAATTCACCATGTTAAATATTCTATAAAAATTTGTAATTAGATTTATAAAATAAATATGTTTTGAAGACGTGGAAAAACTCTTAAAAAGCGATCGGTATACTTTAAGGTGGGTATTGGACCAATATTTTTGTATGTTACAAACATCAGCACAAACGTATAATACCCTCCCCACTATAGTGGTGTAGGGTATAATAACAATTGTTTGGTTATGACAACAAATTATTGTTACAAAAAACATAGAATAGTTTTCCTAACCATGCCGAACCATTAATTTTCTTAAAGGGACTTTATATCTTGGTAGGGTCAATTATGAACTTTTGAACCAATCTTTATAATTTTTAACATTTTCATATCAATCATATTCAAAATGTTTTTGAATTCAAGAATAAAATTATAATTTCTTTTAAACTTATTTAATATTATGTACTACAACATGATCATGTCTGCTTGTGAATAGTTTAACACATCCATCGCTATCCAATCGAGTTAATCCTCTTAGCTATTTTATTTTCCACCATATGTTCAAGGAAATTCTTAAAAATCAATGCAACCATGTAAGTGAATGCAAAAAACCAAAAGGGATTTTCACTGATTTTGATTGGTATATCAAATTGCCACTTGTTATAGCTGTTGTGCAACTTATAAAAATAAAATTTCAAGTAAACGAAATAAAAATATACTATGTACTTGTACAACCAAATTGTTTTATTCATCTACTTACACAAGAAGATGTTTATATTACATTTTTTTGTTGTTCAAGTTTTAAGTGCAATATGTACACTAGACCTGCCCTTTAAAAACAAATTGACTTTATTTATATTATAGTATGCTGCTACAAAGTATATACAATTTAATTATATACATGTAAGTGAGTAAGTTATTTTGTTAAATTAAAATTATCAAAAAACTTATTTTAAGGATGGTACTAATGTTCACACATACACACAAAGGATTATAGTTGAAGATATTTTTAGCGCAATTGAAATTGTAGAACAAGACACCGCTAAATAAAAGAAAAAACCTAAGAGCAACGAAAAACGTAAGTGATTGCATTTATTAAATTTCTAAGATTTCACACTGTAACAAAGTTTTCCAAAACAATTCTTTTTGAAAATATGTTAACCCATTCATGCCCATGATTTCATATATGTACGTTACACAATTTAATTATGATTTGAAACAAGTAAGAGTGTTATATTCGGCTATGCCGAATCTTTTATACCCACCATCAAATCACTGTTATATAAATGAACTTTGATATTTTGAATATTTTATTATTATATATCGATATTAATGAGAACATCAGGGTAATATTTGAAAGAGGTCCATTAATGGGGGTTTACTATTGACAGTGTTAATTTTTATAGCGAGTAGGGGTATTTATACATACATACATATATGGACCAATTCTCATAAAAGTCTGTAGGAAGATTTCAGTTCGTTATTTGTTTTAAATTTCATCGATCTACTTGTATTTTGAATCCTTTAAGGAGCATTAGTAATAAAATATGGTAGTGAGATTTTAAATCAAAATTGTTTTATGTCGAGTTGCATTGCGGTATTCGTATTTTTCGCGTCATTTCTGGGGCGGAATTTATATGGGGGACTGATTCTCATAAAAATTGATAGAAAGATTTCGGTTCCTATAAAAGGGATAGAGATATTAGCTTACACGAAACTAAGTAGTTTATGTCGAATTTCATAAATCTACTAGTATTTTTAAGCCAGTACTGAGCTTTAAAGACATTTCCTGAAGGGGCCTTATATGGGGGTAGCGTCAATTATAGACCGATCTCCGTAAAATTTTGCAGAACGATCTTAGTTCCTACAGGTTTATATCGAATTTCATCGATTTATTCATTTTTTATTGCTTTACTCGTTTTTTTTTGATGGGGACATTATATGGGGGTAGGTCAATTAAGGCTCGATCCACATAAAATTAAGAGTTTTTGACTGGCAAGAAACTTAATTGAGTCGAATTTTATTACTATACTCGTATTTTTAAGCCAGTAATAGGCCTTAAAGTATTTTCTGATAGGGACCTTATGTTGGGGTTAGGGTCAATTAAGGCCTGTTCCACATAAAATTTGGTAATGAGATTTTGGCTTGTGAAAAACTTACTTCTGTGAAATTTCATCGATATACTCGTATTTTTAAGGCAGTAATGAGCGTTAAAGTAGTTTTATGGAGGGGACCTTATATGGGGGGTAGGGTCAATTATAGGCCGATCCACATAAAATTTGGTGGAAAGGTTTTGGTTCCTAAGATACATACTTATGTCAAATTTCTTCGCTATATTAGTATTTTTACGCCCATAATTAACGTTAAAGTCGTTTTCTGAAGGGGGCCTTATATGGGGGGAAGGGTCAATTGTGAATCGATCCACATAAAATTTGGTAAATTTTGACTTGTATAAATCTTACTTCTGTGTAATTTCATTGCTATAATCCGATTTTTAAGCCAGTAATGAGCATTAAAAAAAAAAAATTATGGGGGGACTTCTTATGGGGGGTAGGGTCAACTATGGACCGATCCACATAAAATTTGGTAGAGAGATATTGCCTAGTATAAAACTTATTTCTGGGAAATTTGGTAAAGAAATTTTGACTAGTATAAAACTTACTTCTGTTAAATTTCATCGCTTTAGTCGTATTTTTAAGCAAGTAATGAGCGTTTAAGTCATTTTTGAAGGGGACCTAATATGGGGGGTAGGGTCAATTATGGACCGATCCATAGAAAATTTCATAGATAGGTTTTGGATAGTAAGAAATTTACTTATGTGAAATTTCATCGCTATACTTGTATTTTTAAGCGAGTAATGAGCGTTAAAGTAATGTTCTGAAGGGAACGTTATATGGGGGGTAGGGTCAATTATGGACCGATATACATAAAATTTGGTTGAGAGATATTGGCTTGCATAAAACTTATGTATGTCGAATTTCATCGCTATATTCCCATTTTTGAGCCAGTAATGAGCGTTAAAGTCATTTTCTGAAGGGGACTTTATACGGGGGGTAGGGTCAATTATGGACCGATCCACATAAAATTTCATAGAGAGGTTTTGGCTAGTAAAACACTTACTTACGTCAAATTTCATCTTTATACTTGTATTTTTAAGAGAGTAATGAGCGTTAAAGTCATTTTCTGAAGGGGACGTTATATGGGGGGTAGGGTCAATTATGGACCGATATATATAAAATTTGGTTGAAAGATATTGACTTGCATAAAACTTATGTGTGTCAAATTTCATCGCTATATTCCCATTTTTAAGCCAGTAATCAGCTATTTAGTCATTTTCTAAAGGGACCTTATATGGGGGGTAGGGCCAATTATGGTCCTATGTCCGCCATAATGCAGAAATATTTTTCAGACGTCAAAAAACTGACCTATGCGAAATTTTATGGTATTTGCTTCATAAACAACGAATTTGTGAATATTTAAAGCTATTTATACAATATTCCGGGGGGTACAGTTGTATGGGGGCTATGTGAAATCGTTGACCGATTTTGCCCATTTTCAATACCAAACATTTCTGATCAATAAAATATATTTTGGGAAAATTTCATCTCAATATCTCTTATTTTGTGGACGCTATCGTGCCAACAACAGACAGACGGACAGACGGACAGACGGACAGACGGACGGACATGGCTAGATCGTCTTAGAATCTTACGAGGTCCCAGAATATATATACTTTATGGGGTCTTAGAGCAATATTTCGATGTGTTACACACGGAATGACAAAATCAATATACCCCCCATCTTTTTTGATGGTGGGTATAAAAACGGAAAATGCAAAGTAATTTGTTTGTAATGGATAGGTTAATTTAAGAAATGCAATTTGATTACATTTTGTCTATAAGATTTTAATGTGGTTTATTTTATAAATTGCCTATTTGGAAAGCTGCATCATAAACTCCTATTTGTCTACACGCAGAAAAAAACATGGTTGTGGTAACCATGATTTAAGAGCAACATATTATGGTTAAAATTATGATTGTAGTCTAAATATATTATGGTTATTGTATCAATTTTAAAATATCATGCTATGATTAAATACACACGCAGAGAAAAAACATAGTTGTGGTAACCATATTCTAAGAGCAACATATTATGATTGTAGTCTAAAGATATTATGGTTATTGTATAAATTTTATAATATCATATTATGATAAAAATCAGCTAAAATATTTAATCATGGATTCTATTTAAATAATAATTTACAATATTATTTAAATAGAATAAAAATTACATTTTTATGTTTTTGATAATAATGTGTTGTTAGAGTGAACATAGTTTAGTTATAGTAACCATGTCGAAATATGTTTTTTCTCTGCATGCTGTTGAAATGCTTTATCATAATATATTTTATTTGCCATAAGAGTGATTGTTATACATGACTATATTATGATCCAATATGATCAAAAGTATGCTAGTTGCGCCGTGGGCATTAATGGGTTAAATTGTAAACTTTAGACGTCACATATTCATAACACAATTCTGAAAAGTTTTCGCAGATTTTATCCAGCAATTTAATTACTATGTTAGGGGTTAAAAATTCTAAAATTTACTTACACAATAGCATTTAAAGTCATTATTTTAACATTCTGATGTCATTGGAAGCAAGTACTTACAACAAACGATTCTAAGTTAATGGAAAACGTAGTAGTTCTAAATCGTATTGTGTATAGCTTCATAGGCAGGAAGACTAATGAATTAGAAATTATTTATAAACAAGATTATTAGTAAGACCTTATTAGTCTACTTCTATGTTATCCAGTAATTGTTGAAAAGTATATTGTAATGTAAGTAATTACAATTGAAAGTTAATACCTAGTTTTTTTCTGGGTAAAACTTTAGAAAGTACACAGAAACTTGATTTGAACAAACATATTGATATCGGGACGAAATGAAAAACTTATATTTATATGTCCTTCTTAAAAATGTTAAGACTATAAAAATTATTTATTTACGCAATATGCAATATTTCCGCATCCAGCCCTAAAATTATGCAAACTTATTTTAATAAATATTAATTTATTTCCTCTCATCACATACGTCAAGGTTGTGTGAAAATAAATTGTTCACACATCGTAACGTTTTTATACCCTACAAAATAATAATGTAAATACAGAGGGTTTCTAATCAGTTAGTTCTGTCTATCGATAAATTATTATAAAAAATTTCTTCGGATTGAACCACTGTACAAAGTAATTAATAATAAGAATATCGGAGAATTATTATTTCTCACAGCTGAAGGTTAACATATATTCGGCTATGTACTACTATTATATGTATATTCTTACATGTTTCTTCTTGCATTTGTGCTTTTGGGAGTTAAAATGTAAGCGAAGTTTAATATTTTTCTTAGTCTATGACTACAAAAATCCATTTATATTTGTTGATGATTGATTATATTAATCTTTTTCAACTGTATGGAAATTGTTTTTTCGTTTGTTGCTGTTTTAGTATGCTTTGCTTATTTCTATTTTATTTCGTTTTTTTTTTTTTTTTTTTTGTTTCACCAAACAAATAAAGAAAACTTCCCATATGAAATATATGAACTAAAGTGTATCAATCATGATAATAAGTAAAAACATAAATTTTTGGAAACATATGTGAATGTAATATGTTGTATAAATGTATGTTGTTTTGATTTAAATATATTTAGTGTGTACTCGCATACATATGAGTTTATGTACATATACATATGTATATTAAAACATTTATTCTGGCTCAGCTGTATTTATATTTTATGTTAATAGAAATATGCTACTTCTTTTCTATAAATCTTATTTTGAATGTTGTTTTAAATATTTATTAGATTATTCTATCCTTTACTACTCATATTGTGAAAATCGTTTTATATATAAACAAATTAAATATTCCGCAAAATCCAGTTTTATGTTTTGGTTTTAAAAATATTTGTTTCATTATGTATATTTGTGCCTTATTTCAGGTCAAATTATTACAACAAAAGTTTTTTATTTAAAATTAACCATGATTATAAATAATCTAATTGCTTGATAATGTTGATGTCAAAATTCTTCAATCAGTATTGTCTTATAAACATTCATATATTTTCTACAACTTGAGAATACGCTTTCAATTATTTACCGAGTATTATTCATGAAAATATTATTTTAAATTATTTTTTAAAAGTGATCATTCAAAGCCTTTTTAAAGCACGTAAAAATATATTATTTTCACGAGTTATTTGATTAATTTTTTATCGCTTTATAGCACTTTCAATACACTGAAAATAATCCATGCTCAACTTTACGAAAAAAAATCGTAACTTCTATTTTCGTAATATTTACAAAAATTTCGTGTATAATACGAAATATTATTTAATAAAACCCTCTTCTATTTTTACGAAAGAACGAAAACCTTTCGTAATATTTTTTTCTTAAATTTTAGCGAAATTAAACATAATGATATTAATTATGTTATGATTAAATAAAACTACAACATTTTTATAAAATTTAAGAAAAAGTATTATATTATTTACGAATTATTTTCATAAAAAAATTTAAAATTCGTGTGGAGAATAATTTTGAACTAAAATTAGAAAAATTATTTTAAAATGAACAAAAATGTTTGAATAAATTAATATTTCGTAAATTTTACCATATTTATCCAAAATATAGTTTTTTCAAATTATGTAAATTAATTTTTTCAAGAATATTTTGCATTATACTAAAATATTTCGTACAATTTCGTATATATTACGAAAGAATTTCGTGGTGCAAAATAATGAACGATTCGTACAATGTACGACATTTTTCGTATATATTAGGCATGGATTTTTTCCAGTGTACCAACCAAATTTAAAACTATATGTAAACAAGTAAGCATGTATAGTCGGGCGTAGCCGACCATATGATACCCTACACCAGCCAGTATGTTAAAAATGGGGATTATTTAAAAAAATAAAGTATTTGATTTGTTTTTTAACTTTACTTCGGAATATTTTTATTATTTTTTTTGGCAAAAAAAAAAAAATGATTTTTTGCAAGAGGGTTCAAAGGGTAGTGGGGAAAAACATGGCCCTGTGCTTATAAATGTTGGTAGGGGCAGTAAAGTCTACTTCAAAGTTGTTTATGTAGAATTTATAAGTGTTATTAGTGTTTGTAAGTGAATTTTGACTTTTGATTTTCTGAAGGGGAGTTTGTATGAGGGCTAGGGTCAAATGAAGTCCGATCATTACAAAAATCTCTAATGTCATTTATAGTTCTCTAAAACTTAGTTTTGTTGACTTTTGTTGACATAATAGATCATTTAAATTAATTATAAGCTCAAAGGCCCTATTTTGGGGGGTACGGTTGTATGGGGGCTAGTCGAATTAATGGACCGATTTTAACAATTTTCAATAGGCTTCGTCATTGGCCAAATATCATCCAATTATCATTAAAATTGCGGCCTGTACCTTGCGCACAAGGTTTACATGGACAGCCACCCAGCCAGACGGACGGACAGACATAGCTTAATCGACTCAGAAAATTATTATAATATCAGCACACACCCAATATACCCTCCCCACTATAGGATATAATATTCTTATAATAAAACAACTTCTTTAAAAAGTGAAAAGAAAATCTATGTTTTGAAAAAGAAAATTAAAAAAATACCAATAAACCCCATAAATTCAAAAACACTCAATACTGTCAGGAAATTACCAGCAAAAACACGCTAATAACACATGATTGCGGCACTTGTTGCAAAGTTTATCCACAATTTAGTTTTTTTTCATTCTATTGCATGTATAACTTTTAAATTATTCAAAAGCATGAAACAGACCCACAGAAATGTAAAGGTACCTTATTTAGGGATGTAAAGCATTACTTAACAAGTAAGAATATTATATTCGGCTATGAAGAATCTTATATATCCACTATTTATGTATGTGCAAACATGATTTATATGTACATGTAAAATCGGATGATAAATTAGCCAAAATTTTATGATTCTTGTAATGTGGGTTTAGGCAAATGCTGAAAAAATCGCTCTTCAAACAAAAGGAACGCACAACAGGTTCAATAGTCCCCTTGATGTATTTCTTCTATTTTTCTAATCCAGAACCTAAAGAGATTTTTCTAAAGAATTTATCTGCATTTAATCCAAATCTTTCTTCAGACAATGCATTGAGTGAACATTTTTTTTAATCAACAAAAATCGTTCTTCAAAGAATAATGAGAGCACAACAGGTTCAATAGTGGCCTTGATGTATTTTTTCTTTTTTTTTTAGTCCAGAACCTAAAGAGATTTTTCTAAAGAATTGACCTGCGTTTAATCCAAATCTTTCTTCATCACATTTGAAATTCGAGATAATGTGTTCTAAATTTTGAAAAGACAAAGTATTTTTTGTAAAATGTCCATTCTCAATGTCTGATATGACATACGTTCCCAGTAAAATAGGATTTAGAAATTTGTAAAAAAAATTCCTTGGATTGGCTCAAAATGTTAAAAAAATATTAGTCATTTTTTTAATCTCAGGTGATGATGAAAGTCTGAGGCCAGATTTGGATTCAACGTTAAATCTCTTTTAAAATCTAACCTTCTATAAGGGCTGTAAAAAATCATAGAACATAATTTACACACTTAGGATCTTTTCCATTAACTTTTATCAAAAGTTTATATATTAAATTTTTATACAAAATTTGTACTTTAAGTCTTTCATAAATGTTTATGTATAAGGCGGTTATTACATATCGAAAAAAATTGTATCTCTTATTTTTCACTATTGTTGACATTAAATAACCAACAAATATATGTTTTCAATCACAATGTAATAAAATCAATTACTCGTTTACCTATGTTTTCGGGTTTGGCAGATGTGTCCCTATAGCGAATGATTTCTCTTTTATCCTTCATAAAATTTAATTGTGCCAAATTTGCTGTTTAATAAACCATTCTATCGTAATAGAGGGAGAATTGGGTGGACATGTCACGATCGAATTTTATAAGGATGCAGAATTGGCGAATATTTTTGTTTGTCTATGAGCAATATTTCGATGTGTTACAAACAGAATAATAAATTAAATATATAGCCCTCCTTTCTGATGTTGGCTATAAAATAAGTATGTAGAAAGTGATCCTTTTAAAAATAATAGTGGAAAAATAGTCTTGGAAAAAATACGAAATATATACGAAATATATACGAAATATATAATAAAAGAAAATTTAAATACGAATAAATCAGTATTACTGCTATTTGTTATTGAAATTGTAAACAGCACTTGTATAGATTAAATAATTTGTAACTACTATGAAAAGTGAAAAATAACTAAACAACAAAAAATAACAACAAGTTTACAACTATAAACATGCTACTTTCGTTTGTAACAACTAGGGAAAACTTTACAAAACATGAAAACAGAAAAAAAACACTTGTTGCCAAAAATATTAAATATTGTTCCATAAATAAAAGCCAGCGCTAAAAGTGTAATTAAATAGAAAAACAAGTTAAAAACTAAATTTATTATGTTTTTTTTTATAATAATTGCAATATAAAACATATAAAAGGAGTGTTTGTAATTAATTACTATCAATTTAAAAGTGAATTGATATATTGTATGTTCTGGTATAATTCACTATGCTTTTGTAAAATTAGATTTTTGGAACTATGTACCTGTTTAAATAAATATAAGTTTCCTTATGAAACATTGCAGCGATTGTGATCTTCAAATATTTTTTATGTGCGCCTAAAAGTATATATTGAATATTTTAAAGAAAATTAAGTTATATGTTTGAAAAGCATTGACTTTTAATTTTAAATATATTTATTTAGGGAATTTTAGTATAATCCAGCAAAAAAAAAAAAAAGAATAGGTAAGGACATGTACTTGCACATAAAGTTAGTTTTCAATACCAACAAGAGTCTTTTCATTATAAATTAACTATGTTTGATTAAACTGTGTAATCAAACTATAAGTCATAATTTTGTAACCAACAAACTATTATTTCCATGCGTTGTGTATATCACACAAAGTAAAGTTGAATCTCAATAAAACTACTACATATCTAGAAATATTATATTAGGTCCAATTGGTTTGTTACCTCGGATGTTTAAATAATTTGCTTATCACCATTGTACAACTAGTTGGGTTTATTGGGTTTGTGCTGATATTTGTAATGTACAATTTTATTAATTTAACTATGTCCATCCGTCCGCCCATGTAAATATTCTAAACAAACTACAGGTTTAAAATTTACAATGAAATATATATAGTATCATCAGCACAACTGAACCCCCGAAGAGGTAATTCAAAGAAACTTGTAACATGTTCTTCTATATAATTATCCATTTGACCCTAGCCCCCTTTAAACTATAGTTTAAATATCTGAGGCAGGATACAATTCCACTTAAATGCAGTGTTATATAAACTTAATCACATTCTAAACATTATAATCAAACTATAGGTTGAAAATTTACAATGAAATATATATAGTATCATCAGCACAACTGAACCCCCGAAGAGGTGATTCAATGGAACTTGGAACATGTTATTCTATATAATTCCCCATTTGACCATAGCCCCCTTTAAAATATAGTTTAAATATATAAGGCAGGGTATAATTCTATGTACTTAAATTCAGTGTTATAAAAACTTAATCAAGTTTGTTAACTGTTATGGGTTCTGCTTCGCCCGAATATAATTTTGTATTTTTTTAACATGTTTAATTTCAATCAAAAAGTTAATTATTAAATAATTACTTAAGCTTAAATATAATAACTTTCAATTGTAATTATTACCTGACAACATACTTTTCAATGACTACTACATATGGTTTGGAGTACATAGTAGTAGTCTAATAAGGTGTTGCTATTAACGTGTTATATAAATACTTTCTATTTCATTAGTCATTTTGCTAGTGAAGGTACAGATGCTTTATACGTCTATTCTTGTGATTTACAATTACTACTTTTTATAATTACATGTAATCGTTTGTTGTAAGTAATGACACAAAAAAAATTTTTTCGATATAAAGATTATTACCACGATTTTGGGAGTGATTTTGTTCATGCAAACTAGGAATTATATGTATTTCATTCCGCGGATCTTCTTTTCTGGAAATAAATTTATATTTATCGAATAAATTTATATGTATCTGTAAATTTAAAAAAAATTCTTATTATAATATTTGTTCATCAATATAATCTTCACTTTCAGACATGTCTCATGCACATTTCCTTGATTTTCATCAGTTTTCATAACAAGCTATTAAATTCAATGTAAATCAATAGAAATTTTATATAATTTTCATCTTCCCCTTTCTCCCCTGCAGTGCAATTTCCAATCATTTCAGATAATCTTTTCAATATATCTCTTTTAACTCATAGAAAACTAAGAAAATGTTATGTTTCTTTTTAATTATTTGTTACATCATATATTCATATAAAAATATTTGCTATTTATTGTTGTCGTATGTTATCAACACACATGCAAATTGTGTATCATTGTGTTAATTACATATACTTTTCACAGACATGTGTAAATTGTACAGTTAGTAATAAAGTATTAAATATTAATGCACACCCTAGACTACTAGTTCCTGAACGGAAATCTGTACCTTAAAATCTATAAAACTTCTAAAGTTAGGTACTATATTTAGATAGTTTGTTCAAGATTGCTATGTTTTTTTTTATATGTTCCCAAATTCCAAGTACATTATTTATTGATAATTTTTATCATTCGAATACTTTTATCTGTTAATGTATTCAGATTTTTGATTCAATCTGTAAAAAGTTTATTATAAATGTGCTGCATATCTAGAAATTTTCGTTATGTTCTTCTATTTTCATAGTATTCAGTTATTGGTAATCACTATTTCATTGATGCTTCAATGTCTACTATTATATTCTCTTAAAAATCAAAAAAAAAGTACTAAACAAAAAAAGCGTTTTTATGTATATACATGTATGAATAGAATTCTAGTGACGTATGTATGTTAGTTAAAATCGATTTTTAATATGCATAAATGCCTGTCAATGAAGATATTAAGTACATAAATATTATTGCAAAAATAATATGTTTATAGGCGATAATAACTATTAATATGTTGCAAGATATTCGCGCAAATTTTTTTATGTTTTACAAAATATTTTCTACACTTAGAAAATTCTTATTTATTAATGTAATATTTATCCTGTACCTGTAAAAGGAGTAGCTGTCATGTTCGATGGTGTTCTTAGTGTATTATATTGAGAAAAAACATCTCCTTTCAATACAATAAACTTTTCATAAATTTTTTGCTTATTTTTAATTCTAAACAACTTAGGAAACGAACATTTGGGAAAATTTATTTAATCTTGACAATTTACATAGAAAGACGGTCATAACTAAATCGAATAAGAATTTGATATAGAAATGGAATATATTTATAATTTGGTAGGTGTCGTACTTAAAAAAATATTTTGAAAATTTAAATTTGGAAAATTTTTTCTATCTGTATGATTTTCTAAAAAAAAAATCTCATCAATATAATCGATGATGCATTTATTGCACTGGAGAACGTAGATGATGCAATTTCTTCACCCACATCTTAACGCCAAACAATAAGGCGAACGAGCAACCACTCACAAAATAAAACACACATATCCACACATAAATAAAAAATTAATTATCAATTTTCGAGGTTATTTATAAATCTATGACTTATGTCAAGGCATGCATATGAAAAGTTTATTATTAAAGAAAAAATATATATTAACAAAAAACCACCGCAACAAAAACAAAAAATATTATAAAAATTACTATGGAATATATGCATAATATTCCAAAACTAAAGAAACTATATACACACATGTATAAAATATCCAATATAACACTTAAATAGCCCTTAAAGAAAAACTAAATTTCCAAGAAAATAGAAAAAAAAAACAGAAAATTGTGAGAATTGAATAGAAGTGAAAATAAGGCATGAAGCCAAATGATATTAGAGGAATAATAATAACAAAAACAACAACAACAACAATGAACATTATTATGTATTGTATATTGTAAACTGACTCTATGGTTATCGATGGAAGTGAGTGATTATCATGTTTGGCCATACAGACAACTAAATACTAAAACTAGCTATAGAATCGACTGGAGGACATATAAACCAAGCAGACAGATAGACACTGACGGATATACACACGTACGGATATAAAACATATGGTTCGTTTAATAGATATGTAGGATCCCATAAATATACAAACGTACAAATATTTGTTTAGTTTATTATACATTTAAATACTTGAATGTATGTTAGTCTGTAAGTGTTTATAAACAATTGTGTGTTTAGTTCAAAGTGATGACAATCTTGCACAGTGCATTGCTAGTTGTGGAATATAAACTGACATAAAATTAGAGATTTTTTAAGAAAATCAACATATATTTTAGATTTATGCTGAATTTTAAGAACTTCCCAAATTTTAAAGTAAAACGCATATAACATGGCTAAATTCCTTAACTACTTGTAAGCGTTTATAGTGTCTAATGACAACATCGTATAAAAACAAGTAAGAAATTATAGTTGGGCGAGGCCGACTATATAATATCCTATACCAGTGTTCGAATAAAATGTGATTTAGTTTTCATAATATAGCATTTAAGTTGAATTGTACCTTGCCTCAGATATACTAAAGCCATTTACTGTTTAATAAAACTTGATGGGGGCCTTTTAGAGGGACTAGGGTCTATTGAGGCTTTTAATTATAAAGTTCATCGGAGTCATCAAGACTAGTACAGAACTTAGTTTTGCAGTTTTTTGTCGAGATACGAGTATATTAAACATAATTATGAACTTAAAAGCCCTATTTGGCGGGTTCAGTTCTATGGGACCTAGATGAAATAATGGACGATGTTAACCATTTTCAATAGGCTTCGTTTACAGTACCATAAAAGATCACGTGCCAAATTTCATTGAATTATCTCCAAAATTGCGACCTGTAGTTTGATTACAAAGTTATCAAGCTCTATTCGGGGGTTCAGTTGTATGGGGGCTAGGTGAAATAATGAACCGATGTTAACCATTTTCAATAGGCTTCGTCTACAGTACCATAAAAGATCATGTGCCAAATTTCATTGAATTATCTTCAAAATTGTGACCTGTAGTTTGATTACAAGCCCTATTCGGGGGTACAGTTGTATGGGGGCTAGGTGAAATAATAGACTGATCTTAAACATTTTCAATAGATTTTGTCCCTGGGACAATCATGTACCAAATTCCATACAATTATCTTCAAAATTGCGGCCTGTAGTTTGATTACAAGGTCGGACGGGCGGACATAGCTAAATCGACTCAGAAAATTATTCTAAACCGATTGGTATACTTGGTGGGTATAGGACCAATATTATTATGGGTTACAAACATCAGCACAATCCCAATACCCTACCCACTAAAGTGGTGTAGGGTATTATAAAGACTTAAATGAAATGAACGTTTTTATTGGGACTTTTTGTTAGGAAGGATAATCAATCATTAGTTATATATAGAAAGTACTGTTTTTGATTGATCTAAAAGTTCATATTGTTTTATTTTATAAGAAAAAGAAGGAGGATCTAAATATACTACTTTAAGACCAGCAACTGAAACTTGGAACAAAAGCTTTTTAAATAATTGGTAATTATTTGTAATTGTAATTACTTGCCTATTAACATACATTTTAATGAATACTAAAAAAAGTGCTTATTATACGTCTTATTAATAATGTGTAATATAACTACTTTGTAACTTATTAATCACCTTCTCCTTGCATATATAGAACCTGAATACGTTTTTACACATGATTTATATTTACTGCTTTTGTTAATTACTTGTAAGCGATTGTGGTAACACAAGTACTTCAATGACTTCACTGCGTTAAAAAATGGGTTAAAATGGATTACACGTCTTATTAATAATGTGTCAGCTTTTCATTGAAGATAAAGAAGCTGAATATGTTTACACATACGATTTGTATTCACTGATTTCACTAATTACTTATAAGCGATTGTGGTAAGTACTTGTCTCCAATAACTTCGCTTTGTTAAAATAGTGACTTTTGCTGGTGTAAAAAAAAACATGAAAAATTTTCACCGAAGCAAACTCTTTGATTACATTAAATTTAATGAAAATTTTTCACCTCGAACCACTGTGTCTTAATTCTTTATTAAATGCATTTGCATATTATATTCCCCACCGTATGCTTACATATGTGTGTGAAAATTTGTGTGGTGTTTTAAAGCACAGACTGAGTCTATTGTGTGCATATTACTGCATTGGACTCAGCTGTTTAAAGTTATTTCGTTGCATTCATTCAGTGGGACAAGTTGTTTATATTTGCGTGGAAAATTATAACGGATTTTTGTTTAGTTTATTTGTCGTGTTTTTTTTTAATTTTGTTGTTGGTTCTTTGGTTCGCTTTAGTTTCTTCCATTTATTTCGTTTTCGTACAATTTTCCAGCCAGATTAACATGATTATTTTGAAAGAAGAAACAATGAAAGGGTGTGACACACGCAGAGTGTTTAGTACGAGTATTTCAAGCGCGCCGTTACGGAAGTATTTTAACGCAATTTAGTTTGTCGACACATTTTCGAATTCGTTCGATACGAGATGCAATAGTGTTGTTTGTTTTTCCAAACGTATATAGTAATTATTAAGCTGTGTCTGGTATGCAAATGCGCCAAAATAAATTCTATTTAAGAAATACATACATTTTATTTATACAATCACTGTACAATGACTATAAAATAAATTGGAAAAAAATGCAGCAAAAAATCGTTGTCTATTTTGAAACATCAGCGAAAATAAAAGTCAATTAAGTCATAAAATTCGTTTGCAGTTAAAAACATCAAATAATTAAATAAATATATATATTTATTGATTGCAATATATTTGCTATATTTACCATTTGTTAAATAAATTGTTAAAATTTACAAAAGTAAACAAAAGTGCATAAAACTAAAAATTGCCATATGAAATAAATTCGTTTAATTAATACAAGCCGAAAGTGCAAAAAAAATATATATATATATATTTCTGAACATAAAGATAAGACCATGTTTTAGTGTAAACAATAAATTTATTTTTCTTTTAATAAAGCCAATACAAGCTAAATAAAAAAAACAAATTTCCGGTTAAATTAAACAATATACATACATATTTTTTTCTCGATCATGATTATCGCGATCATTAATCGTTAAAACAATTTTAATTACGTTCTCATAAATCTTATGTTATTGCTTGTATTACAAACGATTGATTGGGATAAAGTGTTTTAAAAATGTTTATATTGGACTCAAATGAGAAAACACAAATTTACCAAAAGTAAAGAGAAAATCAATTAAATAAAATAAAATATTACTGGTTAAAAAAATCTTTTGCAAATAATAAAAAAACAACATATTAAAAAAATTGTTTTCTTTGTACAAAAGAATAAAACACAAACTGTGCAAATTAATGCGTAATCCGGACATACAAAATACATACGAATATATGTATGTATGTGTAGTATACGTTTTTGCTTTTTAATGTTTATATATTTTTTGTGGTCACTGAACGTTTGTCATCAGAAGTTTGTATGAACAAATATTAAAACAAACCCTACGATGAATAATTAAAATTTGTGAAACCTAGTTAAAGATTCAGTTATAGACCCATTTTTATAAAATTTTAAAACGATTTAAGTACATATTAAATTTGTTTATTCCTTGATATAATGGTACTTTGAAGTAAGTTATGATCGTCAGTAATTTGTTAAAGGGGACCTTATATGGGTGGTATGGTAATTATTTGACCGATCCCCATTAAATTTGCCCGACAGATTTCAGTTTCTATAAAACATATATGGTTTACTATATTTTGATATCGACTTTGCGATGTGAGAATTTTAATTTTATATAAAAACAAATACTAAAGTATAGTCGGTTATGGCCGACCATATAATACCCTACACTATGAATTTAAAATTTGTATTTTTCATAAAGAAAATATGTTGAATTTTACCTTAATTCCAAAGTATTTAAGCAATTTATTAATAAAAACCGAAAATTTTCTAAATAGGAGTATAGGTCAAACAATGGTCGGTCCTCGGTAAATTTGGGAAAAGGATATAGTTTTAAATAACAATTAGTTTTCTTCAGTTTCATTGCGATACAAATGGTTAAAAGTCAATTTTACACCTTCAAGATATTTTTTGAAGGCGGCTTTGTAGGGGGGCTAGGGTCCAAAAAGGGGCCGATCATTACGATGTCATTTAAATTATATAAAACTTATTTGTGTCAATTTTTAGAGAGATTTTGACGTAATGAGGGCATAAAAAGTCCAAATCGGGAAGTACGGTTGTATGGGGCAAGGTGAAATAATGGACCGGTTTCAACCATTTTCAATAGGCCAAAAACATGTTCAGTCCAAATTTTATAAAATTATCTTCAAAATTGAGACCTGTACCTTGCGCACAAGATTTACATTGACAGGCCGCCAGCCGGAGAGATGGGCGGACATGTCTTAATCGACTCAAAAAATTATTCTGAATCGATCGGTATACTTTACCGGGTATTGGACCAATAGTTTTGTGTGTTACAAACATCAGCAGAAACGTATAATACCCTCCCCACTATAGTGGTATAGGGTTAGGTTAGGTTCAGCAGACTGAATACTTAGGCAAGTATAACTTTACTTGGGTCTAAATGAGGTCCCCTTGTAGGAAAGGGAAGAAAACAAGATACGGAAAGGAGATAGGAGCGATAGATACAGTAGTGGGTAGTATTTAAGAACTGAAATATAAAAAGAATAAAAACAGATAGTAACAAGCCTGAAACGAGAAGTGAGGATCATAGTGGTGTAGGGTATAAAAAGAAATTTTTTGTATGGATCTGGTCAAATCAATATACAAAATTTTGAATCTTTTTTTTACATTAAATATGTCATATAAAAAAAGCTTTTCAAAAAGTACAAATTCTTTATAAACCTTCGTAGAACTTGTTTAAGATAACTTAGAAATAAAAAACGTCCTTTTTCCAATTTTTTTTTAAACTTATACACAGAAAATATTATCGGTAGTTCATTTTCAATTAACAAACAAATTCTCTTTCTTTAATTTTTATTTAAACAACTTTTTATTTTTCTTAATTATTTTGTTGTTTTAAAACTAAAATTTGATTAAATTTTTAATTGATTTAAGTGATTTTTCAATTCATTAAAAATATTTTCCTGACAACTTTTCTATTTTAGTTTTTATTTTATAATATTTTATTTTAATTTCTTATGCTAGGTATATATCGAGTTAATGAAATTTATGAAACATTTTATATCTTCAAATGTGACAATAAAGTAATATTTTTTGTAAATGCTGAACGCATTGTTAAAGGTAAAGTATTCCTTTAAAATGTAAGTATTAACATGACTGTATCTAATGTTCTCCCCCAAACAGTTTAACAGTTAAAAGTGCAAAATTTGTTTGATACAATAATTTTTAATTGAATTAATTGGACTTATTTTAAGTTTTGAAACTTATTTTAAGTTTTTTCTGTGTATACATATAACTTTTGACTCAGTCCCTATTATTATATAATTCTATTTTTTAATAAACACAAAAATTTACGACCTGAGTATAATTCATATCTAGCAAACCATTTGAAATTTTGATTTAGTTTTAGAGGAAAAGTAGATCTTGCTATAAAGTACATATAAAATCAAAACAATTTTATATTCATTTTGACATTTCACTGCTTTTATTAACGACACCTGTACGTATACGTGTTACCGAATTATTGGTATAACAAATATTAAGTATACGCCTAGTGTAGAGATTCATTCGAAAGTTAAACAAGTAAGAAATTATAGTCCGGCTATGCCGACAATATAATACCCTACACATGTTACAAAAAGAAAAATGTAATTTAGTTTTAATAATAAAACATTTAAGCTGAATTGTACCTTGCTTCAGATATACTTAAGCCATTGATTGTTGAATAAAATTGTGGAAATTTAGGTTAAATTTTTAAAGGGGACTTTTTATAGGCTAGTATAGAATTTGCAGTATATTAAACATAATTAGCCCTATTCGGGAGTACATATTTTGGGGAGTAACTGAAATAATAGATCAATCTTAACCATTTTCAATAGGCTTTGTCCATGTATACAATAGAAGAATTGAATTACCTTCAAAATTGCGACCTGTACTTTGATTACAAGGTTTACATGTACGGATGGACAGACGGACAGGCATAGCTAAATTGACTCAGTAAATGATTCTGAGCCGATTGGTATACTTTAAGGTACATATAAGACAAATATTTTTGTGCGTAATAAAAATCAGCACAAACCCAATATATCCTCCCCACTAAAATGGTGTAGGGTAAAAAATCGAAATTTTTATAGTTTTTGCGATTTTGACCTTGAAGATGAAATGTGTGATTATAAGTGTTAATAATTATGACAAGAGATACAAGATCCTAACGGTTTGCAAAATTCGAACTTGAAAAAATGATCACTATTTTGTAAAATTTATATCGAGTTTCCAAACCTTTGGGTGCCTATAAATATTAACGTCAGAACAAAAAGAGGAACGAAAAATTGTGTCTTAGAATAATATATATTCACTTTCGGCGAGAGCATCAGCAATTTTTATTTTGGTGCCAACCTAATGTACTTACATGTACATATGAATGTATGTATTTAGTATATATTTGTATAATATAGGTCAGTCGTGATTAATAAATAATTTGTTATTGTATTTAAATTAAAAATATTTTTGTAAAAATTTATCTACACATGAACAAGCCTATATATACACTTCTAAAATATATGCATATGTACTTCTATTTGCTTTACAATTTTACAACAAATAAAGTAGAAAAATTAACATGTGTGCATTTTCACACTCTTAAACAGTTCTCAAATAAAATAAATAAATAAATACATATTAATACACACACATATATATGCATTTCTAATATATATATATGTATATTTCTTAACTGATTATACTTAATTAAAACAAATACCAAAATCAGATTTAAAATAAATTTGTTTAAATAAAAAAACAACTGAAAAAATTATAAATAAACAAACACCTCGAAGATTATGTGATTTCTTTTGAAAGAAATAAATTTAACAATGACGTATTAGATTAAATGAATATGTATGTTTTTACCCCATAAGGGTTAAACACCCCCAATAATAGATTAATTATTCACAAACACAACAAGAAAAGCAAAAGTGTTTTTTTTTACGCCGGTTGTTGCTGACTTTCGTTTTTAAAGAAAGCTACATTTCAATTAAATAAAACAAAAGAAATCATTTTTTAAATATTTATGTACATGTTTATTTTTCCTTTAATGCACCATCGAATGTCTTCATTAAGAAATCAAATTGATGAAAATGAAAGAAATAAAATATTGGCATATTTGAAAGTTTATAAACGGTTGTAGGAAATATCGATCTTAATAATGACAGGGGTCAATTCTGTTCAAATAAAAAAATATATATTTATATTTTATTATTTATTAAATCTATACATGTATGTGTTTAACAGTAGCAGCGTGCGTGTAAATTTTTACATTTATTTATTTTTATTTAGTATTAAATTTTGAAGTAAAGCTACAGCAGAAGTACTAATATTACGATATTTTTAAAGTTATTACTAACGAGCAAGTCCCCGGGGCCGTATCCTAGTTATTCTGGTTATAGTTTCTCTTAAGTTGAGGGAAAGGTAGATTGTCCGCAACCTGGAAATATTGTACTTATATATAAAAAATAATTTTAACACTTATTTTTATACCCATCATCAAAAAAATCGCGGGTATATTGATTATGTCATTCCGTTTGTAACATATCGAAGTATTGGTCATAGACCCATCGAAGTATATATATTCTGGGTCCGCATTTAATTCTAAGACGATCTTGCCATGTCCTTCCGTCTGTCTGTTGAAATCACGATAGGGACCACAAGGGAGAACAGTTGAAATTTCGCATAAATATTCTCTATTGCCAAGGTTTGTTTGGTATTGAAAATGGGCAATATCGGTCCACTTTTCTGGATACCCTCCATACAAGTGGACCTAAAAAAACAGCTTTAACAAGCATCACTGCTATAAAAGCACGAGTATAGCGATAATGATTCGGTATAAGTAAGTTTCTTACTAACCAAAACCTCTCTACCAAAGTCGCATTCGGAAAATAACCAGAACGCTCATTTCTGTCTTAAAAATAAGAATATAGCAATGAAATTTGATACGCATAAGTTCATTGCGAGCCAAAAGGTTTCTGTCAAATTTTATGTAAATCGTTCAATAATTTACCCTATCCCTATATGAGATCTCCTTCAGAAAATGACTTTAGCACTCATTACTGGATTAAAAAATCGAGTATAGCGATAAAATTCGGTACAAGTAAGTTTCTTATGAATCAACCCATAAAATGACTCTAATGCTCATTACTGACTCAAAAATACGAATATAGTGAAGAAATTCGACACAAATAAATTTTATACGAGCCAAAAACTTTCTACCAAATTTAGTGAAGATTGGTCCATAATTGACCCTACCGCCTACAAAAAAATTACTTTAACGCACATCACTGGCTAAAAAATACAAATATAGAAATACAATTTTACACTATTAAGTTCTTCGCGAACCAAAGTCTATTTACCAACATTTATGTGGATAGGTCCATAATTGACCGTATCCCCCCTATTTGGTCGCCTTCAAGAAATGGTTCTAACTCTCATTACTGGCTTAAAAATACGACTAAAGCGATGATATGCGACGTACGTAAGTTTCTTACGAGCCAAAACCTCTGTACCAATTTTTTGACGCATATAAAGGTTCTCTTCAAAAAATTACTCATACGCTCACGGTTTAAAAATTTACCAAAAATATTTTGTTGTAAAAAATAATTTTTTTGTTATTTCAAAACACTTAGTACATAATTGACTTAAGCCATATTCCAAATATCACCCTGATATTTATAGGTGAGCATTGCTTTTACGGTATATGTTAGACGTTTTGATGTTGGTTATATGAGATTCGGCACAGCCGAATATAGCACTCTCTCTTGTTGGGTTTATAACGCTATCATATGTGTGAAATTCGTCATAAATCAATTTTATTGAAAACAAAATATTAATACCAATATTTATGTAGATTGGTGAATAACTTGCCGATAAGACCTTTTAGTGACTGAGTTCTTGAAATGTATTAAAAATAATTATTAAGAATTACGTAAAGGAAACTGAGTTTGTGAACGTACGTCGGAGAATAAGAACTTCATTAATGACTATTAAAAAAATTTTGTTTCAACCAACAAACATTTTCACCCTCCACCAACTGCTTTTATTTTATTACTTTTCTAATTGATCAAATATTTGTAGAAACGAGTTTTCTCACAGTTAAAGCGTTTTTAAGGGCTGGACCAATCGTAAAAGATTCTTTAAGCTAAATTTCTGTACATAAAATCCATATTTCAGTAAAATTTTGTATTTATATCGTAATTTAGTAACATGTTATGAACCGATCGTGAAAAAAGTCTTGAATTTTTTTTTTTGTTGTATACAAAACAAATATTTGTGCCAAATTTTTTATCAATGAATCTAAGTGATTTTCTGGACCTAGTATGAGACCAAACAGCTTAGGACAACAATAAATATTTTCTGTGAATTTGCTTGATGTTCTTGGCTTAGTTTTACATTGAGCGTGTTTTAGGCAGACAGACGGACATAGCTTAATCGACTAAGAATTTCATAAGGACCAAGAATATATATACTTTTTTGGGTCTCAGATGAATATTTCTTGGTGTTACACACGGAATGACAAAGTTATATATACCCTCTATCACCACTGATTGTGGTGAAGGGTATAAAAATGCACAACAGTCCCAATAGTGGCCATTACAATATCGATAAATGCTCTTATACACATAAATGGAAGTAAAAATTTTAACAATACAATTCTAAAACATCCAAATAATTATAATATTGAAAGTAGCAATTTCTTAGTACCATATATTTTTAAAATCCATCTGTAATTGATTGATCGTCAATAAATTGTTTTGGATCAAATTCTATGATAATAAAGAAATAGCAATATTAAATATAGCGCGTTCGTAAAATCATTTGTTAGCTTATGTAAGTGCACTTGTTATGTAGGGAGTGGTCACAAAAGGCAAACAACATAAAATTTTAACTTTTATGCTAATTTTCATACAACCCACTTTTAAACATACATACATTCATATGTAGGTACTTGTACTAAAATCATGTATGAAAACAGAAAGAATCTTCTATAATCTTTAAATGTACTATTAATATTAGGGTTGTTCTTAAAAATACCTTTCTTGACAAAAAAAAAAAAAAAAAACTATTTTTAAACGATATAAACTGATTAAGAAATTAATAAGTAAGAATATCTGAAATTTTAAGAACATATTTTTTATCTTACAATGCAAACTTTAACATTATTTCATAAATACTTAATTCTACCTCTATCAGTGGCGGATACTAAAGAATAAAACTGGATCCAACCAAAAACAAAAATTAATTCTTAAGAGCACGTCTAATGCACATACTAACTAAACAATATAAACAATACTAACCAACAGACGGCAATATCATCGTCATGAACAATTGTTGCTTGTTTCTTTTTTATTTCCGTTGAACAGTTTTTTTTTTCTAGTATTTCACTGTAATACTTGTACGATACACACAAATAACAAACAACAAATCAATCGATAGGAATTATCGAAATCGTTCGCAATTTTTTTTTGTTTGTATTTTTTTTACTATTTGGTTTATTTGTGAAAATTGTATTTCCATTTTAATTTCTAAAAGAGTCTATCGTGTTGAAAATAAAAAAAAAATCATCATAATTCAGTACATTATTGTGCACGAAACACACACGTAAATTAACTGAAAATATAAACGGCGCGGCATTAAATAACATTATATTGATGTGTTTCAGTGAAAACAATGAAAAAAGCCAAAAAATTAACAGTGATTGTATGAAAAAAAATTAAAACATTTTACAAAGTTATCAACACAATTTACAAAAAATAGTCAAACTTGTATTTATTAAAAGGGTATAAATAAAAATATTAAATCAAAACACATTGTTTTCTCGTTTCTGTGAAATATTTTGTTGAATTAAAGCAAAAAAAAATTAATAATAAAAAATATATATACGTATGTATACACATACATATACACAATTTTTATAATTGCATTATATAGAAAATAAAAAAAAATATATCTGTATAAAAATACCATGTCATGTATTGGTTGGATGGTTTTACATTTGATGACAATTTAATCAATAATTCATTTTTGAGCGCAGACAGCAATGGAGAATTAAGTGACAATAATCATCGTTTATCAAAGGCCTCCTCATCAAACAATTTTAGATCATCAAATCGTAAGGCACAACATCTTAGAGGATTAGCGGTCACAACAAAAGCAAGTAAGTTTGCATAATTAAATATTATTTAAAATTAAAATATTTATTCATTTATTTATTTATTTTCTTTATATTTTATAATAAAAAATATATATTTATTTTACTGTTATTTTTTTTTTGTTTGCGAGCATTAAATTATAAATTACTTTGTGTTTTCTAAAATTAATTATCAACAAGTATTCCAATTTGTATAAATATTTGAGTTAATAATAAACAAATGTAATTTGTTTTATGAAATCTAGAAATCTATTTATTTATCGCGTAAAATAAATGAAAAATTTCGCAATAAAATCAAGTATGTACATGAATTATTATTGCTGCAAATAATGTGCCTACTTTTCCATTTCAAATAAACTTAAATTATTATATATCATTATAAATAGAACATTTGATATAATGACACTACTTTTTATACCCTACACCACCACATTTATAAAACTAAAAAAGTCAATGTTTATTGTTTAAACTACTAAGAATGTGTTAGCGCTAGACAGGTTTCAAAAAAGTTCATAATTAAAAACAAGTATGAATTTATAGTCGGACATTGCCGACCATATGATACCCTACACCAGTCAGTATGTTAAAATTTTTATTTTTTTATTTTTTTTTTTTTTAAATAAAGCATTTAATTTGTTTTATTGTGGAATATTTTTACTTATTGTTGACAAAAAAGAGATTTTCTATAAAGGACTCATAGGGAAGAAGAGGTAAATATGGGCCTATCATTATAAATTTTGTTGGATGAATTTAAGTCTGCTTCAAAGTCATTTATGTAGATTTTAATCGTTTTATAAGTAATTAGAAGTTAATTTTGACCTTCAAGTCATTTTCTGAAGGGGAGTCTGTATGGGGGCTAGGGTCAAATGAGGCCCGATCACAATAAAAATTAGTATTGACATTATAAAACATTTAACGTACTTATGAGCCTAAAGGCCCGATTCGGGGGGTACGGTTGTATGGGGGCTAGAAGGAATAATGGACCGATTTCAACCATTTTCAATAGTGATCGCCCCTGTACCAAAAAAAGAGTATGTGCCAAATTTCATAAAATTATCTTGAAAATTGCGACCTGTAGCGTGCGCACAAGGTTTACTTGGACACACAGACAGACAGACGGACGGTCGGACAGACGGACATAGCTAAATCAACTCAGAAAGTAATTTTGAGGCGATTGGTATACTTTAAGATGGGTCTACCAATTTTTGTAATGATTGGGCTTCATTTGACCGTAGCCCCCATAGAAACTCCCCTTCAGAAAATGACTTCAAGGTCAAAATTCACTTACAAACACTAAAAACACTTTTAAATTCTACATAAATAACTTTGAAGTAGACTAAACTTCCCTACCAATATTTATGAGGACAGGGCCATATTTTCCCCTACTCCCCTTTAAGCCCTCTTGTAAAAAATCTCCTTTTTTGTCAAAAATAAGTAAAAATATTCCGGAATAAAGTTTAAAATCAAATGCTTTATTTTTTAAATAATCCATATGATACCCTACACCGACTAAACATATAATACCCTTCATCTGTATATAAATGAAATGTGATTTAGTTTTCATAAAAAAGCATTTAAGTTGAATTGTACCTTGCCTCAGATATACTTAAACCATTTATTGCTTAATAAAACTGTGAATATTTAAGGAAAATATTGATGGAGGCATTTTATAGGCGCTAAGGTTAAATGAGGCCCTATAATTATAAATTTCATGAGTCATCAAGGCTACTGTACCATAGAAGATCAAATTTCATTGAATTATCTGCAAACTTGCGACCTGTAGTTTGATTACAAGGTTTACAAGCCATATTCGGGGGTACACTTGTATGGAGACCAGGTGAATTAGTGGACCGATCTTTACCATTTTCAATAGGCTTCGTCCCTAGAGCAATAAAATAGCATGTGTCAAATTTCATTTAATTATCTTCAAAATTGCGACATGTAGTTTGATTGCAAGGTTAACATGGACGGACAGACAGAAAGGCGGACGGACGGACATAGCTAAATCGACTCAGGATTCTGAGCCAATTGGTATACTTTAAGGTGAGTATTGGATATTATTTTGCATTACAAACATCAGCACAAACCCAATATACCCTCCCCACTAAATTGATGTAGTGTATAAATATTATTTTTTAAGTTCATTTGTGTTAATGGGGAAGGGGAAGGTATATTGGGTTTGTGCTGATATTTTTTTCTAAAGCACAAAATATTGGTACTATACACACCTTTCAGTATACTAATCGGCTCATAATTTTCTGAGTCGATTTAGCTATGTCCGTCCGTCTGCCCGTCTGCCCGTTCATATAAACCTTGTAATCAAACTATAGAACGCAACTTTGAAGATAATTCAATCAAATTTGGTACATGATCTTCTATTGTCCCGGGGACAAGATATAACTCAACTTAAATGCTTTATTATTAATACTAAATCACATTTTATTCATATACAGGTGTAGGGTATGATATTTTGCTAATTATTATTAGTAAGTAATAGCAATTACAAATTATTGTAATTGATTATTGGTCAAATACAAGAAATTGTAATTAAAAAAGAAATCAAATTCAATTACTAGTAGTTGTAATTGATAATTGCTCAATTACAGATTACGAGTAATTGTAATTAAAAATTTAATGAATAACTAATCGTAACTCAAGAAGCCTTCAATGTACCCGAGCAATGTCCCGTTTAAATATCGCTGTATAATATCACAAAAATATGAATATTTACTCAAGCAGACATAAAGCTTTTTCCGAAAACTATTATATTATTATCAATATTGTGAAAAAGTTATTAATATTTTTATAAAAAATATTGTATCAATTAACAAAACAGTAAAACACTACATTTTTTGTTGAAACCAAAATTTTACGAGTTTGAACATTATTTTAGTGCTGATAAAACTGCTCTTTTACCTCCATTATTCCCTCTATAGCTAAAAGCTATAATTACACACAGAGTCAATCATTATTAAATTTCCTTTAAATTACAGTAATTTCTTTCTTGTACCAAAATCTACATTTAAAATGCAAAATACACAAAAATTATTTTAATCTAGCCAAAATTAATTTTGGTCAACCTCTCTCTCTATCAATCGTTTAACCATAAATCATTATAAAATCGAATTTGATTATCCTGCGGTTACGAAAATGTTTTCCTTTTCATGTTGTGCCAAATGATATTATTGTTGATGTTATTCGAATGCATTCGATTTTTTGACAACATATTTAATTGAATTGTAATTGTTGTTTAAACAAATCAAATACTTGTTGAAAATAAATTGTTAGTTAGCTAATATTTGTCAGTTAAAAATAACAACTACATAAACGATTAATTCTATTTATTGTTTATGTATGTCTGTATGTAGTGTATGTGTAACAACTATTTGTAGATATGATGTAGAAGTACATACATTTATTTTAAGTTTACGTAAAATAACAGTAAAGTAAATATTTATTTAACACATCTGATTAATTAAACAAATATCATGTTTTGTCAATAAACAATACAATCGATTTTAAACATTAATTGTTGCATTGAAACAGAAAGGATACAAATAGAATTTAATGTATAATGATTTTTTATTTTAATTTAAGAACAAGTTAAAAATTGTAGTCGGCAGTGACCGACCAAATGTTACCTTACACTAAATACTAATTTCAAGTGCGATTCATTTTCAATAATTATGAATTTTTGTTGAATTTTACTTTAGTTCTAAATTTCTTAGAGAAGAACTGATTTACTAAAAGAAGACATAAAATTTGTTTGGTAGATTCATATTATTGCAAGTTGTAGCATGCACACAAGGTGTACACCAACAAAAAGACGGACGGACATAGTTTATTCGGATCAGAACCTACTTGTATACGTGAAAACAAACATTGTTACAAACATTTTGTATAGGAGCTAGGGTCAAATGAGACATGATCATTACGATTAAAAGCTGAAATAATAATTAAAAGGTGAAATAATTGACCTATTTCATCCATTTCAAATTTCATCAAATTACCTTAAAAATGTAGCTATATATATTAGTTGGTATACTTTAGGTCATATTGCCCCATTGCGGAATGACAGGTATCATGAAACAAGACCAATTAATACCCCGACAAAAAAGGCATAACCAACATTAAACCCTCTTGATGCCGGTATCATCGAAGATCATGTGCTACATTTGGTTGAATTATCTCAAAAATTGCGACCAGTAGTTTCATTATAAGGTTTACAAGTCCTATTCGGGGGCTCAGTTGTATGGATTATTTTATTATTAGTATTTTCTCTGTTTTCTCCTTGGGACAATATAAGATCATGTACCAAATTTCATCGAATTATCATCAAAATTTCGACCTGTGGTTTGCTCTCTCCCTGGGACAATATAAGATCATGTACCAAATTTCATCGAATTATTTTCAAAATGTGGTTGATTACAAGGTTTACATGGACGGACAGACACATACAGACAGACTGACGGACATAGCTAAATCGTCTCAGAAAATTATTCTAAGTCGATTAATTTAAGGTGCGAATAGGACCAATATTATTGTGCATTACAAACATCAGCACAAACCCATATACAACTCAAAATCTGTCTCGTTTATCAGGTGCAAATATCCGATGGTACATTACACACCAAATCATATCTTTATATTATCAGGAACAAACAAATCGATATGGTAATAATATTCAATATAAATAAATAGCATGAAAACTTTTATTACTCTAGCAAAACAACTCACTATCTAGGACTGTTTTCAAAACTACAATAAATACAAATAAATACTGACTACCATATAAATTATTAATATTTTATTGAATTGAAGTTGTTATTTCATTAGTTTCGCAATTAAATCTCAACAAACATGTATTATTAATTAACCATTTTGATCTTAATTAAGCTTTGTTTTCACTATTTACATAGTTTATTAATAACAATTCTCCTTAAAAATATTTTATCATTACCAGTCATTCCATAAATGTTTAAATTAAAATATAAAATATTCATTTGCACAAAACCACATTCATAAAATTATAAATTACCATAATTGCAGATATGATTAAAGATAAATAAAAAACAACTTATGTTGGCTAATTGACAAAACATTATAAGAGCAATTGAAAATGTTATTAAAAAAAATTTAATTAAACTTTAAACAATTTCAATTGTGGCAGCAAAATGTTCAATTTAAAAGTTTATTTGCTAATAAAAAACATTTTCAGCCAAAACAAGAAAGGTTTCATATTATTTTGTGGGTTTATGTCTTAACTATTCTATAGCTGCTGTTTTTGTGGAGCAAAAACAAAACTGAACTATTTTTTTTTCAACACGTTTTTGCTTTATGATATTTTAATTAATTAAAAACATGTTTGTTATAAATAAATATATATTTTTTCTAACCACAAAACATTGCTAAACAATAATAAGCACTAATAAACAATTTTTCTGCCGTTTTTTTTGTTTTTTTTTTTTTTGTTGAAGCAACAACACCCAGAAATATAAAACATTATTATTATTAGAAGCATAAAAAACAATTGTGTTTTAGACAACAAAGTAATAAACTACAAATACATGAAGAAATTATTTTTTATTTCTAGAATACAAAAAAAAAAGTTTAACAACACATTGTTACGTGTGTATTTTTTGTTGTACAACATTAAATTCTTTTAAAAATTGAATTTAATTTGTATTTATTAGAGAAAAAAGCAAATAAAAAACAAAATGAATACCAATTATATTTGCTACTTAGAAATGTTTTATGGTGTACTGTTAAATTTAAGAGGATATGGTTCGAATACAGCTTTATTATGTCACTATACGAAAAAACTTTGTATAATCGAATATAACATATAAGAAGTAGAAAAAGTAAATTCGGAATGATGTATGACAAATGTAGTATGTTGAAAATAGACCTTAAGTCTTAAATTTCACCTTTTTCCACCCCTTGGTTACGCGCCAGTTATAGAGAGTATATATACGTTAAACATTCCATATGTAACACCAATATTCCGGGTCCCTATCAATTTCTCTCTTTACTTTATCCATGTCCGTCTGTCCTTTTGACAGTGTAAAACGTGCTCACAATAAAACAAAGACATATAATTTTAATAGCGATTCGACTCAGAATACCTTTTGAGTAGATTTAGCTTTGTCCGTATCTCTGTGTGTCAATGCAAAGCATGAGCGTAAACTCTTCTTGGCTCAAGAATAAAGCCTATTGAAAATTGTTAAAATCGGTCTAGTATTTGGTTTAATATTTATGCTTTTTTCCTTTCCCACCTTTAAACCGTGTGCCGTAAAAGGATGATATTTGAAATTTGATTTAAGGTAGTTATAGATCGAGATATTTTGAACTAACAAAATATAAATTAAAAAATATATATATTTTGTTAAATTTTCTGAAGAGTCAATTATGAATGGATACTCATAAGATTTTGTACATAGATTTTGTTTTATACAGAACTTGTTTCTGTTAAATTTCATCGCTATTCTTTATATAACCAAAGCTATTTTCTGACGGAAACCTTTTATAGCGGCTGGGGTCATTAAATTCCGAAGGAAGAATTACAGATGTTCCTAAGTATTAGCTTTTTATTACTATGTTCATCGCTGTACTAATAATTTTCTGAATCCTCCTCATCAAATTTTCTAAAGAGGACCTTATATGAGGGGTACGATTAATTATCACAATTTTTTGTATACCGATTTAGGTTCATATAAAACTTGTTTTCATTGAATGTCATCACTGTACTATCATTTTTATACCCACCATCAAAAAAGATGGGGGGTATATTGATTTTGTCATTCCGTGTGTAACACATCGAAATATTGCTCTAAGACTCCATAAAGTATATATACTGGGACCTAGTAAGATTCTAAGACTATCTAGCCATGTCCGTCTGTCTGTTGTTGGCACGATAGCGTCCACAAAATAAGAGATATTGAGATGAAATTTTCCCAAAATATATTTTATTGATCAGAAATGTTTGGTATTGACCCTTTCCCCTATAAAAGGCCCCCTTTAGAAAACGACTTTTACGTTAATTATGGGCATAAAAATACGAATATAGCGAAGAAATTTGACATAAGTATGTATCTTAGGAAATAAAACCTTTCCACCAAATTTTATGTTGATCGGTCTATAATTGACCCTACCCCCCATATAAGGTCCCCTCCATAAAAATACTTTAACGCTCATTACTGGCTTAAAAATACAAGTATAGCGATGAAATTTCACAGAAGTAAGTTTTCACAAGCCAAACTCTCTTTACCAAATTTTAGGGGGAACAGGCCTTAATTGACCCTACCCCCAACATGAGGTCCCTGTCAGAAAAATACTTTAAGGCCCATTGCTGACTTAAAAATACGACTATAGTAGTAAAATTCGACTCAATTAAATTACTTGCCAGTCAAAAACTCTTAACTTAATTTTATGTGGATCGAGCCTTAATTGACCTACCCCCATATACTGTTCCTATCAAAAAATTAATTACTGGGCTAAAAAACGAGTAAAGCGATGCAATTCAATATAAACCTGACCTGTAGGAACTAAGATCGTTCTACAAAATTTTACGGAGACCGGTCTATAATTGACGCTACCCCCATATAAGGCCCATTCAGAAAATGACATTAAAGCTCAGTACTGGCTTAAACATACTAGTAGATTTATGAAATTCGACATAAACTAGTTTTGTGTAGGCTAATATATCTATCTCTTCTATAGGAACCGAAATCAATTTTTATGAGGATCAGAACATAATTACACCACCCCATATAAATTCCGCCCCAGAAAATAACGCGAAAAATACAAATACCGTAATGCAATTCGACTTAAAACAATTTTGACTTAAAATCTCTCTACCATATTTTTTGACTTTAATGATCCTTAATGGCTTCAAAATACAAGTAGATCGATGATATTTTAAACAAATAAGGAACTGAAATCTTCCTACAGACTTTTATGAGAACTGATCCATATATGTATGTATATATACCCCTACTCCCTATAAAAATTAGTACTGTCAATAGTAAAACCCCCATTAATTGACATCTTTCAAAAGTTACTCTGATGTTCTCATTAATATCGATATATAATTATAAAATATTCAAAATATCAAAGTTTATTTATATATCAGTGATTTGATGGTGGGTATAAAAGATTCGGCATAGCCGAATATAACACTCTTACTTGTTATAACAGAAATTAGCATTGATTTTTTGAAAGGGACATAATATGGCCGGTTGGGTCAATTATGGATCAATCCCCACAAAGATTGGCTCGCATAAAATTCATGAGTGTCTGATTTCGTCACTTTATTCATATTTTTAATAAATACTAGCCGATCCTGAAGAAAATTGGTAGAAAGGTTTTGTATCGTAACAAACTTAGTGTCGCATTTCTTCGCTTTACTCGTATTTTGTAATAAATATGAAACCAATTTATGACGAATTTGGTCCCTATGATTTCAACAGATAAACGGACAGACGGACAGACATAGCTAAATCATCTTAGAATTTAATATGGACGCAGAATATATATACTTTTAGGCCTTTTACAAAAATGGACATAATCCGGAAATTTATACGACAGAAAAACTAATTTTCGACTCACCCTTTTATTCACTGTTGTTTAACGACCAAGATTAATAGACAAAATATTTATGCTAGTTGTAAATTTTGTTGGAAGGCATACAATATGTGGCAAAAAGTTTTTTTCACAAATAAATAATTGAAAAAAAGTTTATTTTGTATAGTTTCTTAAATACAGACCCCTTATATTTTGTATATTCGTCAAATATAAAAAATCAATATTATTTTGAAAGCATGTAATTTGTAGCTGTTTATGAGTATTAAAAATTTATTGTAGATTTGCGGCACCAGTTCTCTATTACATAGCATCATAAAAAAATGCATTTCTTATTTATATTTATTTGTTTTTTCTATCATTATCACATTTTTGAAAAACATTAATTTGTCTAATTTGTTTTACTCATCCACCCACTAAATGTAATTAAAATTTTTTCATCATAGAAATTCTGGAAAAAATGCGTAAATAACATGAAAAAAATGTATATTCATAAAAAATTATACATGCCAACATGAAATTTTGTTTTTGGATTTTTTTGAAAAAAAAAATTTGCGGTCACAGACTTTAAGAAACTAAAATGATACACATCAACATTAGAAGAGTGATTTGTTAAAAAAAAGAAAAGAGATTTTTTTTTATTTGCTATGGATTGACTGTCTGACACCTCCATGGCAGAGGCATAATTATACAAATATATATATATTTACGTTTATATTTAGTTTGTTTGAAGTGCCTTTAATACAAAATTGATGAGCCATAAAAAACAGATGATAAGGGGATGAAGAAAGTACACTGCCAAAATAATTTTGTGGATTTGTTCAAAAAAAAAAAGAAAAAAAATTGTTGCTAAATTTTATGTTTTTGACATTTTCAGAACATAAAGAACACAACCTCGTATTATGAAAAAAAATATTAAAACTGTTCCTAGCGCTTAAAATTTCTAAAAAATCAATATTTATTTTTAACAATACTTAGTTCATTTTTAAAAATACATATTTAAAGATAAAAATATCTGTAAATACATTTCAAACCTACTTAAGAATATATTTAAGAAATCTTAAATCTTATTAATGTTCCACTAATGTTTATCACACCACTTGTTGGCCGCAGAAATATGTATACAAAACGCTTCGTGCTACAGTTTAATGAAGCAAAATATATTTCAATATTTATGTGTCTAAACTGAGTTGGGTATTCACTCTTTGTTTTTTTTGCTCTTTTGTGTCTAAACAAATTTTTATTGTTGACTTTAATTTTTAGAGCAAATTATAAACGGTGTTTGTTAGTTTTTTGCAATCTAACATTGTTATAGGTATATTAATTTTTTCGAAAATTTTGTAAGAGTACATACTACAAAACTATAGGGCACTTGAGTTGATTTAAAAGAGTCAGTTCCTATTTCATATGATCTTCTGCTTTGACGTTGATTTCGTTAATTTCTTCTGCTTTGACTTTACTTCTTATTAATATTACTTAGGTTGACATAATGAGTCCTTTGTTTATGTCATTCAAGCCCGCTTGATTTCGACAATTTCGAAGCATTGTGAATTTACACGTAAAATTAAACATGCAGTATCTTGATGAAATAGTACACAGAGGGAAAAAATACATTTTAAAATTATACAAAATTGATATAAAATTTTCTTCAAAGTGTTTATAATTTTTTAGTAACATCCGTTGTCGAAGTATGTATGGATAGTTGTCGAAGCAACAATAATAATATAAAAGTACACAATGTTATATAAAAAATAATAATAAAACCTGTCAAATCGTTGTCAAATTATCGATCTACAACAACATATTTTTCGGAGTTACAACACTATGTTGTCAAACAGAACTCCCCCGGGGGTATGTTACCTTAATTATTGCAATCCATTCCGAAGGAAAGAGCTAACATTACCTCTAGTCTGCTTGGACTATAAACTGGTGATGGTCAACAGTGCTAATAATATATCAAGTCTACTCGAACTATAAACTGGTAATGATCAAATGTATCCTCAGTATCTTCTTGGGACGATTTAACATGGGGTCGAATCAGTGAACTACATTATCTGGTACCATGCCCACAGGGTCTTTACTGTGTTACCGTTATTGGAGAATTGCTTTCGGGAGCACGTCGTAGCTCTGTTGTAAACCTAAATTCGCGGGAAGAGAATGTCTGTTAAATGGCTGGTGCACAGTAATGTATATAATTCGGAATAAGTTTGATGTTGCCGAGACAACAGATAACCCACAGAGAAGTGACTAAGCGTTGGATATGAGATGGTGTGAAGTGTGGATGAAAGGAGCCTTATACAAGTGATACCATTACATTTTCCTTCTATGTTAAGGAAATGCTTTGTTCATCCCAGATTAACCACAGTTTGTTCTCTGAGAGTAAGAGCAAAATCCTTGGCATATTTTAATGATTCACGTTTTTATCTACCGAATAAGTAATCAATAAAGCTCACCCTGTTCACGTAAGCATTTCAACATCTCCAACTAAATCCAAAGGATCAAAGGATTGAAACAAAGCGTAATCTAAATGTCAACCATGCCTTGCATGACATGATGTGCAATGACAACGATGAGTTTAAATTATAAATTTTATTAATATTTCTTTTCTAAATGACAACGGACTGTATAAATTTTAGTACTTTTCTACACATTACACAAGTTATTGGAGTTTACTTAAAAATTCCAAATTAAACATTATTTTATAATCTTAATAAAATTAAGTAACTCAACAGTCGCCATTTACCGTCTCGAATTTTCCGGCTCACATGTTGTTTACTTGTTTAGTTTGGTCAACAGCAACAAGAATATTTTTTTCCTACATACATAAAACTGTGGCAACACAAATTTTCTTTTTTAGATGCGTAACGTCTGCGTTTATAGTAGTGTTGGCTAAGAATAAAAAAATATATTTACATATAAAATTAAGAAAAAACAAACAAGATTTTTTTAAGAAAAAAAGAAACATTTTGTTAGAATTTGTATCTCCCCAAAAAAAAAAAAACGCATTCAAACCAAAGAGTTTTTTTCGTCGGCGTGCAGTAGTGTCTTAGTCGCGTGCGTGTTGTGTTAGAAAATTTTTTGATTTAAACGAAACGAAAAAATTTAAATAGAAATATATATAAAAGATTAAAATTACCATAGAATTGTTTGTGTGTGCTGTGTTAATTATTCTTAGAGAAAATATAAATATAAAAAAAATAAATTGTTTTATTTCAATTTTTATTTTTAACAATGTATTTATGAATTTAGTTTGTATAAACAAACTAGTGCGGCGTTCTTTTTTACGACTTTCTTCCCTTGTGGGGAAATTTAACGAAAACAAAATATATATATGAAAACGATTTTAAGCAAACTTAAATGAATCTAACTTCCCTATGAGTTCATTTTACGATTCTGAGTAAGTTTTTATGGTTTAATATACAAATATAAAAATTATTTATGGGATAACAAAAAATCCAAATATTTACCATTACAGAATTGAAAAAATTATACATTTAGTTGTTATATTAGATCATTTGGTATAAATACAAATTTTTAACTAATTTTACTTAATCTGGTTAATGTTTAAATCTAGTGCTTGTTAAAACATTTTTTTTAATTTGATTTTGTATTTGTATGATAGAGAATTATTTTGTGTGATAGAGAATTATCTCTCATGCAAAATAAAAACCACTTCTTCAACTATTTTATTTATTAAAGTTCAACCTAGTTGAACATTTATTTTTGAGATAAAAAGTAAATTTTCTTAAAGAGATTTCAAATGAGACTATCAGGAAATATGAACCAATGTTATATCGATTATTATTTATACACATTTTTGTATGCAGAATAAGTGTTTAAATATTAATTTTCCTTTTCTGAAGAGTGATATGTAATGGGCGCTAGGATTAAATGAAGCCCGTACAAAATTCGACATGGTCATCAAGTTTATTGAAACTTAGTTCAGATGATTTTTTCAACGTACTAATATATTCGAAATAGTTATGACTTAAAAAGCCCTATTCAAGGAGTTTAGTTATATGGAGACTAAGTGATATACATACCTAATAAAACGTATTTTAAACATTTTCAATAGACTAAGTACAATATTTGATAACAATCTTTACATGAATATACGAACTAATGTCGAAGTTCGTTACGTGAACACCTGCCGTGCAATTTTCTTAAGTACTTAAGCTATCCAAACTCTGACTATTGCTAACCTGTTGCTTAACTTACAAAAACATCACTTCCGTTTAGAACCACATATGGAAAGCCCTCTGTTGAGTCGGCAACATCACCTAGAGACATAACCGGTATACTGACGTAGTAGTAGTACGAATCTATTAAATAAATATAGTATGAAGAGAGTTTTCTCTGAATATATCTGGACATGAAAAAAATCAATGGTAACGCTTGTTAACGCACCATTAAATCGTATACAGTCAATGGAATGCTCTCCTAAAAATATTAGATTGATATTATTATCAGATTTTGTCTTGTAAGAAACTTAACTCTGTGTATTGAATTTTATAACTATACTCGCATTTTTAAGCTAGTATTGTGCTTAAAATTCAATATCTGAAGGGCCCTTATATGGGGTTAGGGTCAATTAGGACCGATCTTGTTAAAATTTAGTAAAGAAGTTTTGGTTCATATAAAACTTATTTATGCCGAATTTCATGGCTACACTCTTATTATTAAGAAAGTAATGAGCATCAAAGTCATTTTCTTAAGGGTACATTATTTGGGGAGTAGTGTCAATTATAGACCGATTCTCAATAAATTTTGTATATAATACCAACCATCAAATCGTATGCATTCAATGGAATGCTCCCCTATAAATATTAGGTTGATATTATTATACCCTACACAACTATAGTGGGGAGGTTATGAAACGTTCGTGCTGATGTTTGTAACACACAAAAATATTGGTCCAATACCCATCTTAAAGTATACCGATTGATTCATAATCATTTTTTGAGTCGATTAAGACATGTCCGTCCGTCTGTCCGGTTGGCTGTCCATTAAAGTTGTGTACAAGATTCGTCCCTGTGCCAAAAAACATACTTGGTAGAAATTTCATCAAATTATATCGAAAATTGCGGCCTGTACCTTGCGCACAAGGTTTACATGGACAGCCAGCCAGACGGACATGTCTTAATCGACTCAAAAAATTCTGATTCTGAATCGATCGGTATACTTTAAGGTGGGTATTGGACCAATATTATTGTGTGTTACAAACATCAGCACAAACGTATAATACCCTCCCCACTGTAGTGGTGTAGGATATAGATATATTCTTTTACCAATTTTACCAAGGATCGGCCCATATTTGACCTATATAAAGCCTCATTAAGAAAAAAATTTTTTTTATCAATAAATTGCTTCAACACTTTGGAATTAAGGTAAAATTCAACATAAAAGTTTCTTTATGAAAAATAGAAATTTTAAAAATACAGTCATGGTGTAGGGTATTGTATGGTCGGCCATGCCCGCCTATGCTTTCTACTTGTTATAAGATTTTGACTTAAGTAACTTATCGAATTTTATAGATATACTCGGATTTTTAAACCAGTAATGTGCTTTAAATTTAATTTCTGAAGGGGGTCCTAAAAAAATTTCATAGACGAATTTTTGGGGCAGCTTGTATGGGGGCTATTCGAAATCGTGGATCGATTATATAAGGAATATGTGTGGAAAGTTGTAGCATTCTAGCACTTTTCGTTTGAACCCTATCGTGCTTTCAACAGACAGAAGGACGAACAGACGCACATGGCTAGATCGAACTAGAATTTAATAAGAAATTTAAAATTTTGTTTGACACGAATATATATACTTTTCTGGGAACCAGAATATACATACAATATTACGATGTGTTACAAAGTGACAAAATCAATACACCCCCTAGATATAAAAATACCCTGGAGGACAAAATTAAAAAAAGCGAAAATTCGTGTTTTTTCAGATCTTTAATATTTCTAATTTAATATGATTTTGTTTAGCTCAATCTTAGGAAAAAATATATTCTGCTCTATGGGTTTAATGTTTGTTATCCTATATTCTTTGCGTTGAATTAAATATATTATTTTTTTGTATAATATTTTGTAATAATATTTTTTTGCTCATTTGAATTTTTGTACAAGATGTAACCACAATTTCTTAATTTTTGCAAAATTTAAATACAGTTTAAAACTCGTCGCTATAGAAATAAATTAAGAGCATAGGTTTTGAATATTATAAATTAAATTACATACTTAGAAGCAGGAGTGTTTTTTATCTGCATATTTTTTTTTTAAAGAAAATTTTAGTTTTCGAATATCTTTAGTGTTTAGGATCAGTATATTTCAAGTGGTATGACTGCTAAAAATCAATAAGGTGACCACCACGAGAGCAGGACGAACAATAAGACTTTTCAGATTAAATAAGTCTGATGTTAGATTGAAATACTTGTAGAGCATGCGGAGAAAATGGTTAAATTCTTCAATACTTTTTTCTGCAAAATTTAAGAGAAATATAAGCTCTGAATAAAAAAATATACGTTTGTCTCTCACGCTAATTGGCATAAACTTCCATAAAATGTTCAAAATAAATGTGCAGACATTATCCCACTAAGTAACTAGAAATCTCCTTAGGAAATAGTCAAAACTTTTTGGGAAAAAAAGATCAACAAAAACGTCTATTTAAAAAAAATTTAAAATTAATTGACAAATATTGAAAAATTCTAAATGACCCATTTAAAATATTGGAAACATTGAACCAATAGGCAAAAAGTTAAACTCATTTAAATCAAATGTCCATCATTGATCCCCTCTAAGTTCGCCAGTTCTTGACCGGTCTTATAATAACATTTTTGATATCTACTATGAGATACTACCAGAGTAGGCCTACCACATAATCCTGTAGAATCTCCCCACCAAAAAATCTTTAAATGATGGTAATGAGTAATCTAGGTAATGTAGTTATTTAAAACATTACCTGGTAATGAGTTGTTGTTATCGCTAACATAATTTATTTTGTTTTGAATGAGATTTGTATGCCAATTATCTATAGAATCAGTCCAATTATCTAAATCATTTATTCAACTTTTGTGGTTCGTATCATAGTTGATATGAGTGTATTTTTCTTCAAACGTTGTTTTGTACTTTTTTGTAAAACTTTTTAAAAAAGTTCTATAGAATAACTAACTGAGTAAGAGTAAAGTCCAATAAATACAAAATGTGTAACCAGTTATTTTTTAACCTCGTCGAAAAAAACAATTAGTTATTTCACATTGCCTAAATATTACTTGCCTGCTTACCGAGTAAGTAAAATTTTTCTTGTGTCAGTCGAAATTTGTATTTACGGCATTTCTATGAAAATACTATGGCTGATGATGTGCTAGTGTCATATTTAATCTGTAATATTAAGGGACTTGACCTTTTTTCAAATGGGTATACATATGTTGTTGAAATAGTTTAATACTCCTGCAATATTCTTATAGTTAAGGAGATTACAATATATTTATATATTTTGTTCATAAAAATATAACAAGACACAAATGAACTCAACAAATTACTTTTCATTTATCTTTCAAATAAATACCTTAAATACTTTTCAAAAGAAAAACTTATCATTAATGACTACTTAAAAGAACATTTTAAAAACTGTCAACATTTTAAAGATTTTTTCTTTTTCTAAAAAAAAAATACAAAACGAAAATCCAAGCAAAACATGATATTTGAATTTAAACTATAAGAAACGTAAATAAATAAATAGTACACAAGTGTTGAATTAAGAAAATAAACAAATAAATGAAAAATCTAAAGAAAATATAAACAAAACAAACAAAATAAAGATACAAAAAAATTTAAGAAATATATCTATGCTAAATATAAAATAAACTAACAATAAGAACATTTCTTTTTCTCTTCTTTTTTCTAATTTTTTTCTTTAATACAATTTCTCTTAAATTTTTTATAAATACATGTTCTCCTTATGTATTGCTTTCTCTTAAAATATTATAACTTTTATGTTTGATCTTATTTTTCTTCCAATATTTTCTTTATTTTTCCACTTGTTTTTATTATTATTTTCTTTATTTTGTTTCTTTTGTTGTTATTGGTTTTTCTTTATTTTCATACTATGGGAACTACTACTTTAACGCACGGCAATGCTACGAGAACGAAGACGGCATGCGCACTATAAACTAAACACCAGGTAATTTTACATTGTTTGTTTACATTTTCATTTATCAACATCGTTCAGCGGTGAATGAGTGCATTTGCGGTATAAATCTAAATAGTAGATGTGTGTAAATAGAAATAATTAATATGGTAAATTTAGAAAACTCGTGATATATTGATAACATGTGCTAAACGCTGAGAAACACAAAAATATTATTTTATAAATTGAAAATATGCAGAATGCAACTTCACACATTTTGAAGAAAATTCCATATAATCTTAATGTTATTGCAGCGTATTTTACAATGTTTTTATACCATAAATCAGTTTAGTATGTAAAGTATATTGGATTTATGCTGATGCTCTTAGCAATGTTTGTCCGTTCGTCCGTCTGTGTTTTCCTGTAAAGCTTGTGCGCATGCTACAGGTCCCAATTTTCAAGATAATAAGATGAAATTTGACTCAAAATCTTCTTTTCACTCAATGACAAACGCTATTTAAATGATTGAAATCGGTTCATTATTTCCACTAGTCCCTATATAAATGTACCCTCCGAATAGGGTTTTTGGGCTCATAATTGGGTTAATCTGAAATATTTTCTTTGACTTGAATGTCAAAATTTACCTATAGACAATAATAATACGATTAAATTCTACATAAATAATGTTGATGAAAAATTCCTCTACAAAAAAAAAAAAAAAAAAAAAAAAAAAAAAAAAAAAAATGTAAAATTTAAAAAGATGCGCCTATATCTACCTTTATCCCCATATAAGCCCTTTTGTAGAAAAAAATGTTAATAAATAAAAATATTTCGGAATTAATTTGGACGTTACACGATCAAGTTTTGCCTTTCAAGATTATGCGCTTAATTGTACGCTTTACCTTCGCAAGAAAAGCTTTTTATAAGTTTGTCATTCCATTTTCAATTTTATAACCACCATCAAAAAAGATGGGGGCTATATTGTTTTTGTCATTTCGTTTGTAACACATTCAAATATTCGTCTAAGACCCATAAAATTATATAAATTCTGGGTCCTTATTAAATTCTAAAGCGATCTAGCCATGTCCGTCCGTCTGTCCGTCTGTCCGTCTGTCTGTCTGTCTGTTGAAAACACGATAGGGTCCGAATGGAATAAGATAGTATATTGTTTTTTTCATTTCGTTTGTAACACATTCAAATATTCGTCTAAGACCCATAAAAGTATATATATTCTGGGTCCCTATTAGATTCTAAGACGATCTAGCCGTCTGTCTGTCTGTCTGTTGAAAACACGATAGAGTCCGAATGGAAGAAGATAGTAAGCTGAAATTTTGCACAGATACTTATAGTTCATGCAGTTTGTTTGGTATTGAAAATGGTCAGTATCGGTCCACGATTTCGCCTAGCCCTTATATAACAGAATAGCGGTGCAAGAAAGAAGAATCAATTGCAGTGAAATTCGACACAAACATGTTATATGGGAACATAAATTTCTTCGTAGAATTTTATAAGAATCGGTCCAAAATTGACCCTACCCCCATATAAAGTCCCCTTTATCGCTCATAACTGTCTAAGAGAAACATCAATAGCTGTGAAATTCGGCACAAACATGTTTTATGGGAACATAAATCTCACCGTAGAATTTTATAAGGATCAGTCCATAATTGACCCTACCCCCTCCTAGTCCCCTTTAGAGAATGAATTTATCGCTCATAACTGGTTAAGAGAAGCATCAATAGCGGCGAAACTTGGCACAAACATGTATTATTGGAACGTAAATCTCCTTGTACAATACAATGTTGGTTTTATTGCTTAAAATATTTTCATTTAGCGAAAATTGTTGTTGTTGTTTTTTTCGGAAAAAAATTAAATAAATTAAAAATAAATAATCTGTCTTTAAACAAAGATTCACAAACGCGTATTTCGAGTTCTTACTTGTTATGTTAAATATACTGTTATCTTACCCCACCTAATTTTGTATTGATCGAACCCATTTAACGCTTCCGTCACATTTTATTCTCCTGGCGTGCATGGCGCACGTCTTTAATTTCTTACTTAATGAACCCGTTTAACCTTTAGCTCTATATCTCAATTCGATTAAATTTGGTTACAAAGATTTTTTCTCGTTTAGGTTAAAATCGTTTTCCAATGCAAAACATTATTGTATTAAAGATACAAGCATTATTAGCTTTAATTATACTAGACATCTTTCTAATAATTGAGACACATTTGACTGTAGCTCTCATACAATTAGTTTGTCAAAATAATTAAGTAATTAATAAACCAGATCTACAAATGGATCTACTCATCAATACCAAAACTTTTATTTAGAAATAACTTTTGAAATCTATGAGTTATATTTTAACGTGGCCCTATACAATTTCTCAAAGTTATATAAAGTTCAATCCAAATTAATATTTATTTTTACAAAAATATTAAAAAAATATATTAATATAATTTGGCTTTACACAAAAACTATAATATTTGCAAGTGATTGTGAAGAGTCTAATTAATTTTAGTACTTTAGAATATTCAAATTATGTAGTATACTTGTAGGCTTTTCAAAAATGTTTATCATTAGATTTGATATTCGTGCATACATAGAAAAGCTTTTACTAAAAGCCTTTTAGTTATATTACTTTAAGGTAAATATTACCAAAATTTTAATACTAAGGTATTCTCAAATTAATTTCTACATAAATATTTAAAAATATTTTAACAAAGTGATACTAAAGTTATCCGAAGATTTACTATTGTTTTTAAAGATGAAGGATCATATTAATAGCAATTTATAATAGGCTTATAAGACAATTTTTCATACTAAACCTTTGATAAATTGTTATGAATTATACATTAAATATATAACTTTAAACACTGCCTGTTCCTCTAAATGCAAACGGATATATCTTTCACAGTTTATATTATTTATATTATTAATATAAGATTAGAAAAAACTTCTTCGCTTGCATTTGTAAAAAAATATTTATTTTATGTAAATTAAATTTTGTATGAATATTATGTCTGTTCTATAACTAAAAGTTGTTACTTATTTTCACAAAAATATTTGAAATTGTTATGAAATACAAAACCAATTTGTGATAATTTGTAACAATTTGTTGGTAATGAACAGATATATTGTGTTTTATAAACCTTTTAAAAATTGAAATGTTGTTTATGAACATATGTTATAAATAAAGATTAAAGAACATATTTTTCTTATTTTTTCTGCATTTGTACTGTATGTAGTAAAAGCTTAAAAATGATATGTAGTCGTATGAGTAATATACAATATAAACGATTATTGCAAATAAATCATACGCATCTGTAAACAATATTAAATTTGTTCAATATTACTGTATTTTACTTTAATATTTGTATTTTACTTTAATATTTGTATTGTTACTTTTTCAAGCTTTTTTCTACATGCGAAAGCTTTTCAAATATCATAACAAATTTTGTGAAATTAAAAATTTGAGTAAAAGCTTTATGCTAAAGATGCCACATGAAAAAAATTTAAATTTAAATAAACATAAAAATGTACTAATACAAAAAAATAATAATACAATTACACATAAATTAGATTTTTGAATTACTGAAATAGTAAAGCATACCCTACACCAGTTATGAATATTAAATGAGATTTATTTTTCATAATAAAGCATTTATCTTCAATATTACATTGTTCCGATACTTTTAAGCAATTAATGGATGAAAAACTAATTTTCTGAAAGAGGCTTTATATGGGGGCTAGGAGCAAATATGAACCAAGCCCGATAAAATTTTGTGAATATATTTATATTTACATAATATTTTATTGTGCTGAATTTCATCGCGATCTATATGTTTATAAGTTAATTTTGAACATTCAAGTAATTTTATGAAGGGGACTTTGTATGGGAGCTAGGGTCAAATTAAGACCGATCTTTATGAAATTTGGCAAGGTCATCTAGACTTGTATGAAACTTAGATGTGTCGCTTTTTATAGATATACCGGTATATTTAACATAATTATAAGCTCAGAAGCCCTTTTCGGGGGGTTCTGTTCTATGGGGTCTAGGTGAAATAATGGAGCGATTCCAACCATTTTTAATAGGCTTTGTTCTTGGGCCAAATAAAACTTGTGTACAAAATTACATCCAATTATATTGAAAATTGCGACCTGTATCTTGCGCACTAGGTTTACATGGACAGCCGGACAAAGCTTAATCGACTCCAAAAATTATTCTAAGGTCGAATATTTTTGTATGTTACAAACATCAGCACAAAACCAATATACCCTCCCCACTAAAGTGGTGTAGGGTATAAAAAGTTGACAAAACTGACTTGTGTTTAAGAATTAATTACTCCTTTAAAAACGGAAAAAGAGCTATGAACTGAACTGAATTAAGCCAAACCCTAAATAAATATAAACAAGTAAGAGTGTTATATTCGGCTATGCCGAATCCTTTATACCCACCATCAAATCACTGCCATATAAACGAACTTTGATATTTTGAATATTTTATTATTATATATCGATATTAATGAGAACATCAGGGTAACATTTGAAAGAGGTCCATTAATGGGGGTTTTACTTCTGTGAAATTTCATCGCTATACTCGTATTTTTAAGGCAGTAATGAGCGTTAAAGTATTTTTATGGAGGGGACCTTATATGGGCGCTAGGGTCAACTATAGACCGATCCACATAAAATTTGATATAAAAGCTTTGGTTCCTTAGATACATACTTATGTCAAATTTCTTCGCTATATTCGTATTTTTACGCCCATAATTAACGTTAAAGTCGTTTTCTGAAGGCGGCCTTATGTGGGGGGAAGGGTCAATTATGGACCGATCCACATAAAATTTGGTAAATTTTGAATTGTATAAATCTGACTTCTGTGTAATTTCATTGTTATAATCCTATTTTTGAGCCAGTAATGAGCATTAAGGAAAGTTTATGGGAAGACTTTTTATGGGGGTAGGGTCAATTATGGACCGATCCACATAAAATTTCATAAAGATTTTTTGGCCTGTAAGACACTTACTTATATCAAATTTCATCGCTATACTTGTATTTTTAAGCCAGTAATGAGCGTTAAAGTCATTTTCTGAAGGGGAATTTATATGGGGGTAGGGTCAATTATGGACCGATCCACATAAAATTTCATAGAGAGGTTTTGGCTAGTAAGAAACTTACTTATGTCAAATTTCATCGCTATACATGTATTTTTAAGCGAGTAATGAGCGTTAAAGTCATTTTCTGAAGGGGACCTTATATGGGGGGGTAGGGTCAATTATGGACCGATCCACATAAAATTTCATAGAGAAGTTTTGTCTAGTAAGAAACTAACTTATGTCAAATTTCGTCGCTATACTTTTATTTTTAAGAGAGTAATGAGCGTTAAACTCATTTTCTGAAGGGGACCTTATATGGGGGGTAGGGTCAATTATAGACCGATATACGTAAAATTTGGTTGAGAGATATTGGCTTGCATGAAACTTATGTGTGTCGAATTTCATCGCTATATTCCCATTTTTAAGCCAGTAATAAGCTTTTTAGTCATTTTCTAAGGGGGACTTTATATGGGGGGTAGGGCCAATTATAGTCCTATATCCGCCATAATGCAGAATTACTTTGCAGACGTCGTTAAAGTCATTTTCTGAAGGGGACCTTATATGGGGGGTAGGGTCAATTATGGACCGATATACATAAAATTTGGTTGAGAGATATTGACTTGCATGAAACTTATGTGGGTAGGGCCAATTAAGGTCCTATGTCCGCCATAATGCAGACCAAACATTTCTGACCAATAAAATATATTTTCGGAAAATTTCATCTCAATATCTCTTATTTTGTGGACGCTATCGTGCCAACAACAGACAGACGGACAGACGGACAGACGGACAGACGGACGGACATGGCTAGATCGTCTTAGAATCTTACGAGGTCCCAGAATATATATACTTTATGGGGTCTTAGAGCAATATTTTGATGTGTTACACACGGAATGACAAAATCAATATACCCCCCATCTTTTTTGATGGTGGGTATAAAAATATGTAAATTAATACATAAATATGGCATTCCTTTAAATTATAATTTTTTATTCCATTACCTTATAAAACAAGCTTGTATAATTCAGATATTACCTGTTTTTCTAAATTTTTATTAATTCGCGATTTTTTTCAATAAAACTAATAAGATAAAATAAGACTGAAATTAAATTTTTACTGTGTTTTAAGTAGGTAGAATGATTTTTTTTAAATATATCTGCCATTGGGTTTACCAAAAGGAAGGTTACCTTTCGAAACTAACTTCGCTTTGAAGGGATATGGTTTGATGTTAGGTATTTGCTATTCGACAAAGCTGAAGAAAACAATTTTTTTTTTTTGTTTCACATTGAAAATAATTATCTAAAAATTTTAAAATATTTTCTCTTAATCTTAAGCAAACATATAAATTGCGCACTAATAACAGAAAAACCGCATAACACAATTTTCCATTTTTCAATATATTCAAGAATAAGTAATCCCAAATGACACTTCAAATGGTTCGTCACTAATACAGCTAATTTTGCAAAATTAAAGAAAACAATAAATTAAGAATACAATTAAATATTTTATGCCAACAAATTTTTAAAATGTTCATAGTGGTCAGTGGAAATCTTATAAAGATACATTGTGTCTTTAACCTTAAACAAACAATAAAAATATATGTAAATATAAAATATATACAAATATACATATGTATGTAGAAGATACAAAGAAGAGCGAAACCAAAAATCAAACAAATAAAAATATACATTTTTATAAATAAGAAAATAATAAACAGATGTCTACGTCATGTACACTGAACTTATTCAAATAAATCTTAATTAATTGATCATCACATACTCGTAAAGCAAACATATATTTTTTTCAAAAGTTTCCAAATTACAATATTTTGAGTATTAATGTAAATTTAAATAAATATTTGATTTTTATTTTGGTATTTTTATGAGACATGTTATTGACACGTAGTAAAATAAAAATGATTGCTTTGAAAATTGTTACTTGTTGATGTTGTTCTGCTTCTATTTGTTTTTTGGTTTTTTGTGTATATATACATATATGTATGTTAGTACATACATGTATGATTGAAAGATTATAACGTATAATCTATTTGTACACGCAGAGAAAAAACATGGTTGTGGTAACCGTGTTCTAAGAGCAACACATAGATAAAAATTATTACAATTATAAAAAATCATATTATGATATGATATTTTAAATTTAAATTTAAAACGTATAATTTTATTACGTTTGTGCTGATATCGATTCGATGTCAGTCGATTCAGAATCATTTTTTGAGTCGATTAAGACATGTCCATCCGTCCGTCCGTCCGGATGGCTGGCTGTCCATGAAAACCTTGTGCGCAAGGTACAGGCCGCAATTTTCAAGATAATTTGATGAAATTTGGGCCCAACATGTTTTTTGGCACATAGACGAAGCTTATTGAAAATGGTTGAAATCGGTCTATTATTTCACCTAGCCCCCATACAACCGTACCTCCCGATTTAGACTTTTTATGCTATATTTACGTCAAATATTCTAAATATTTCATTCAAATATCTCTCTATAATTTGGCACAAATAAGTTTTATATAAGTATAAATGACATTGCAGAATTTCGTCTTAAGCGTCTAATAAAATTGACTTGTAACCATTTGTATTGCAATGAAACTCAACAAAACTAACTGTTATTCAAAAATATATCCTTTTCCCAATCGGACCATATTTGACCTATATTAAGCCTCATTTAGAACATTTTGTTTTTTTTATCAATCAATTGCTTAAATACTTTATAATTAAAGTAAAATTAAACATAAAAGTTTCTTTATGAAAAATTAAAATTTTAAAAATATACTGTAGGGTATTATATGGTCGGTCATGCCCGACTATACTATCCTACTTGTTTGTTATACATGACTATATTATCATCCAATGTGATCAAAAGTTTGTTAAGAAATATGTATCGAAATCAAATCTGTTTACTGGTGACTGATTCAGTAAAATTACAGTTTTTAAAAAAGTAAAAACTTACAATAAATGACACGATTCACAAATTTCAGTTTAATTCACAAATCATAACTACAATAATCTATACAAAGTGAAATACTTATTTAGTAACTGTAACCACGTCAAACTATGTTTTTTCTCTGCGTGTATGCATTTGATAATTAAAAAAGTTGGAGTGTTATATTCGTCACTATAGAAACTTAAAAACCATATATCGTCAAGTTACTTTTTACTAAAAACTATTTAAATACCCAGTCAAAAACGAACTTCCAAAGAAGCCAAAATTCACTGCATCCAAAGTCATTCTCAAGAAGTAATTATTATCTTATTTTAATACCCACCAAAAAAATCAATAACAAAGTAATGTTTATTTGTAATTGGTAAACTCAGGAACTGCGGCCTTATAATACCAAATTTCAAATATATGTTTTAGGGATAGTGAGAAGTATTTCATCTTACAGATGATAAGATGAATCCACTAAACTATTTTTTTTTTAATTGAGGGATGTATAGATTACTGTGTGTAAAGTCCACATGTACATAAGAGTGACTCGAGAAACAGCCTTCTTAAGAATTTCATGTAAGAGATAAACACAAAATATTTTTTTCGTATGGTCAGTTCCTACCAGCAACTGAAAATTCTGACCTGAGAAAAATAAAATACCTTCGATTATTTTGAAATTGGTCTCCGTAGTTTCACGATTATAAAGCGAAAAATAATTTTAAAATATTTGTAAAGTATTTTTGGTTCACAAAATATTTTTTAGTTGTTTAGAGAGGCATATTATTTTCGCTTTTAATCGAAATAGTGGTCAAAATTTTTAGTTTATACAGAAAAATGTAAAAAAATAGTTTCTAATTTGGTTTGGTCTATATTGGAATTTTTTAGATTATTTATATACTCATTTTGCGGACCAGGAATGGTACACAAAATTTTTAATTATTTTTCTAGCAATAAACTAAAAATTACGGAATTTTTGATATTCATTTCAAAAAGATTGCAAAAATTTATTTGAGCATATTGTACTGAGATCAATTTTTTCAATCGCTGGTAGGAAAATAAGGGCCTTTTCAAAAAAAAAAAATTGTTTTTTTATTTTACTCGTATTTAGTATATTAATACGCATCGTTTGAGAGGTATTCTTAAAAAACAGTGCTCCACGGATTATTCTAATGTATATCAAGGCCACCACTAGTACCATATAAATAAGTCCCATGTGACCTCAAATTTATCTACTAACTTTTGTGAGGATCGTTTCATAATTCACCTTACCTTTCATATAAGGACCCCTTCATAAAAAATTAGTTAAACAATTATAACTGATTTCAAAATGAAAGTACAGCATTGAAATTCGACGTAAACATGTTTTTTATGAGCAAAAATCTCTCGACAAACTATTGTTCGGATCGATCTTTAATTGACCCAATCGCTATATTTGTTTAACTCAAAAATGTAAATAAGAAATTGAACTATTCTTGTTGCACTAAATCCAGATGTTAAAAAAATGCTTCTTATGAATAACTGATAAATAAAATTCTTTTAATATTACTTTTATTTTTTGCTAAAATCAGAATCACGTTATGAGTATATTAAACACTATTTCTGTCTGTTTTCTCTTAAGATAATGACAAAGCTTTTATAAATGATTAAGTCGAAAATACCTCCGTATAGATTAATGGGTTTCATAATTATGTTAAAGGTTTTTATATCGCTACAAAAATACGTGTTCATAGACTCTTAACTAACATTTTTATTGATACTGTCATAGAACCCATAGAAAACTTATTCCCTTAATGACTAACATTTATTGGCTCATGAAATCGTAGATCGTTTAACAATAAAACTCCAAAATAAAACAAGTATGAATTTATAGTCGGACATTGCCGACCATATGATACCCTACACCAGTCAGTATGTTAAAATTGTGGATTTTTTTACATAAAGCATTTAATTTGTTTTATTGTGAAAATTTTTACTTATTGTGGACAAAAAAGAGATTTTCTACAAGGGGTAGAAAATCTCTTAGGGAAGAAGGAGTAAGTATGGGCCTATCTTTATAAATTTAGGTAAATGAATTTACTTCTACTTCTAAGTCATTTATGTAGAATTTGATCGTTTTATTAGTAATTATAAGTTAATTTTGACCTTCAAGTCATTTTCTGAAGGAAAGTTTGTATGGGGGCTAGGGTCAAATGAGGCCCGATCTTTATAAAAATTAGTATTGTCATTTATTGTTTTATAAAACTAATTTTTGTTGATTTTTATTGATATTATAAAACATTTAACGTAATTTTGAGTCTAAAGGCCCGATTCGGGGGATACGGTTGTATGGGGGCTAGGAGATATAATGGACCGATTTCAAACATTTTCAATAGCGTTAGTCCCTGAACCAAAAGAAAAGTATGTGCCAAATTTTATCAAATTATCTTGAAAATTGCTACATGCAGCGTGCGCACAAAGTTTACATGGACACGCAGAGAGACGGACATAGCTAAATCGACTCAGAAAGTGATTCTGAGCCGATTGGTATACTTGGATACTTGGATCTATGACCAATATTTTTGGGTTTTACAAACTTCAGCACAAACGCATAATACCGTCCCCACTGTAGTGGTGTAGGGTATAATTATTATCTAAAAATCAATTAACCTGTACAATTTCAAAAAAAATATATGAAAAACAATTTACATATAAATAAACAACACGTATGTATATATTTTTAACTAATTACTAATTGTTTAAATTGCCGGATATTATTTGATTTGTCGGCAATTAAAAATGAAATATATGCATGTATACCTAGTATGTTTAAGAATCACTGACCTTTCCTGTATGAAAATACATTTTTCATAAATTTTATGGAAATGATTTTTGAATTTTCATTTTGAAAAAATCAACAAACATTGTGTAAATGAAAATTATTTTGAATTTCGACAACTGAGTAAAAATTTTGAAAAATTTGTATTGTGAGAAAATATATGTATATAATTGTGTTTGCCATGCTCGCCAGCGATGAGTAGTCCATTTGCAAATGATGATTTGTTGTTTTCAACGTGAATTTTTCTTTCTTCAATCGCAAAAAAAATTCTCCGTCAGGCCTTTTAATTTTGTATACAGTGTGTTTTTATTGGGTTGATGCCTTATGGCACATTGTTTTATTCTATTTCGTTTAATAATATTAGAACTAAAAACATTTCATAGATTCCCACTATAATAGAGATTTTTTTCATGATAAATTTTCGTTTAGTAGTTGGTCTCACATTGATGCCTCGAGTAATAAATGTTGTAGTACTAAACTGACTGGCAATGAAATTCGTAGCCACCAACGCTTTAAACAAATAGAATAGACAAAAAAACTGAAAAAAGCAAAAAATATTAACGATTTTACAGAGAGACGATGTCGGTCGGTTTGTTGGTCAGTTGAATTTTATTTCGTCATTCGTTAAGTCTAAGAAGAGTATGAGTGTATTATAAAGTACTTTAAGTCGGCAGAACTTTCAAAGAACAAAGAAAAAATAATTTTAATTTCTTATGTCTATAAAATACTAAATGTCAATTATTGTTTGTGTTTAAACAACAGCTAAAAACGCGTAAATAAAAATAAAAGCAAATTTTGCAAAATCGCTATAAATTTAAAAGTGACAAAAGTGTAAGATGTTTTAAGAAAACGGAAATTATTAAAAACAAAAATAAATAAAAATTAAAATTTCGTTATACAAAGCTAATTTAAATTAAGTTTAAATGTCCATAAGATATACAGAAAATTAACCAATTAAAAAACATGCCATTTTGATATAAATTTCATTTGATGTCACTTTTAAATGCTTTATATTTTCAAAAGCATTAAACTAAAGGCATTTATAAATAAAAAAAAATATTTTTAAACTTAAATGAAAAGTTCGAAAGTTGTACGTCAGCAATATGGAAATACCGAACGTGGTAAAAATGGCAAACGATCCGAAAAATCATCAAAGTATGTTGTCTATATATAAAAATATGTATTAAAAAAATAAAATTATGTCAAATTTAATTTATTTCTTTAATGAAATACTATTCCCCATATTTTGTAAAATACTTTATCTTGTGTTGAAAATAATTGCATACAAATTATATGAAAAATTAAGTGAAATGAGGGACTTACAAATAACCCCCTAAATTTTTATACCCACCTTCAAAAAAGATGAGGGTATATTGATTTTGTCTTTCACACATCGAAATACTGGTTATAGACCCACAAAAGTATAACATTCTCAGACGATCTAGAAATGTCCGTCCGTCTGTTTGTTAAAAGCACGATAGAGTCCGAACGGAAAGAGCAAAAAAACTTTAATTTTGAACAAATACTTTTTATTGCTTCAGTTGGTTAAGTATTGAAAATATGCAACACTTAGCCCCATACTAATGGCTCCCGCATTACAGTTTAAGCAGACATAACTGTTTTAAAATTACAAATATATGACCAAAAATCTAGCTGTCTAAATGTATGGAAATATATTGACCCATATATAGCCTCCTTCAAAAAATGTCCCACCCATACAAGTGGCTAGTCTATTCTACGTATTACCCCAATGTTTATAGGGTAAAACATATGATTTCATGGTATGTATGTATATAAGATTCATTTTTTGATTTAAAACATAATTACAAGAGTTTTTGTAAATCCAAATTAAAATTTTCCAAATATGTAGATTCTAGCTTTAATAGTTTCCCATATAATTTTATTCGTCTATTTATGACTCTAAGTTCATATTGCTGTCAGAATAGTTCATGCAAATTTTAAGGATTTTAGCTTTAATAGTTTCTTAGATATGTGAAATTCAGTATTTTGTTTATATGGAAATTTCCAAGACAACAATGAAAGGACGCACAATTCTTTCCCAAATATTTAAATGTACGTTAAATTTAATCGTGAAAAATTTAAGTATTCTTTCTCTTGTAGTTTTTCGCGGTCCCTGTTGTTAGTACGGCAATGTTTTCTCCTGAATATGTTGATACTTAATTTAACTGTTATATTTTCTCAGATATACGTGATACTATCCCATGTGTATATGGATGACTAAGATGTAACTTTAGCTGAAATATAAAATTTTAGGTTTGTAGGAAGTTGCCACGCCTCTTTATTTTTAATCGCATTTTTTGGCAAAAATATTCATATTGAAATATTTATATTAAATATTGGTAGGATTTCCTTGGTTTTTATAAAATTATGGAATTTTTAACGTTGAAGTAATTTTTTTAAGAAAACTTTTTTGAGGCGGTAGGAACAATTTTGAATCGACTCACATAAAAACTTTGCAATATAAAAATAATTTATTATTGTTTTTTCGTATTATTAAGCCGCAAGTGAGCATTAAAGCAATATGTTAAAGATGATGTTATATTGGGTTAGAGTCTATTATAGACCGATCTTGATAAAATTTAATTTAATATGAAAGCATCGATCAATATGACCATTTTGAATACTAAACAGTAGAGTAAATATTTGTGAAAATTTCAGATCCCTAGATCTTTTTGTTTGACTTTATCGTGCTTTTAATAGAAAAACGGATGGACATGATCGTAACTTCATATAATAGGGGTAGATTCGATTATAGACCGATTCTTATATAATTTAATAGAGTGATTTTAGTTAATATAAATTTATGTAACAATTTTCATTCAGACTCTTTCGAGCTTTCGAAAAACAGACGGACGAACATGGCTGGATTGTCATGGAATTTTAAAGGGACCCCGAATATAATAGGGGTAGATTCGATTATAGACCGATCTTTATATAATTTAATAAAGTGATTTTAGTTAATATAAATTTATGTAACAATTTTCATTCAGACTCTTTCGAGCTTTCAAAAAACAGACGGACGGACATGGCTGGATTGTCATGGAATTTTAAAGGGATCCCGAATTTAAGTATATATTTATACTTTGTAGATTTAAAAAAATGATTTCGTTATTAGAACACTACTTAACTCTAGTGCCTAACTTCCAAAAATTGTTTTCTTCATAATTGACTTCTGAAAATTCATTAATTTTTATTATGAACAAATTTAACATAAACATTTACACACCTGATATAATTTAACTACACTCAACCCTCGTACTTCTTACTTTAACTTAAATACAACAACAAAATCTTAAAATTTTATGTAAATATTTAGTTGTAAAAAAAAACATAATAAAATTGTTTAAACATCTGTGTCTTTTTTTGTAGAAATAAAAACATTTTCTAGACCATGAACTTTACGTGTATTAAGTCTATTGAAAATACAATAAAAAACTTTGTATTAATTTCTTAATATCTTTTTCATTGCAACCTTGTATAAATGTCTACAATTTCTAATGACCTATTATCTTTTAATAAAAATAAAAGTTTCCAAAAAGTAAAACAAAAATACCAAACAAGAAACGTAAAAATCCTTGTAGAATAAGAAAATCGCAGCGCATTTAATCTCACATTCTAAAGAAAATGTCACGCACAGTTTCAATAAACAATGCTAAACTACACGTAAAATGCTTGTACGTGTAGCTGTTTAAACATTTTAAAATCATAAACAACAAAATGTCTAAAATAAAGAATGAAAACGGCACTAAAATTAGCAAAATATTTAACAAAAAAACATCGACACTGCTACAGTTTTACCTATATCCATTAACAAATATATAGAGACATACAAACACAAACATATTTTTTCGTGGCAGTACGAGTAAAATAATAATTTTCAAATTTCAGGGTTATTAAAATAAAAATGCCATTTTGTGTACAAAAATAAAAAATAAAAATTTAAGAAATAAAAGTGTAAAGAAACTTTAGCACGAGAGAAATATTATTTTTACACATTTAAAAGTGAATAATGGTGATTTTTTCATTCATATTATTCTGGCTTTTGTGGTTTATTTTTATGTATTTTTTTATTCCATTTCACACCTTTTATTGAATTTTGTTTAATTTGTATCATTTTAATGAATTGTTTATTTATTTAAAGAAAAAAAAAATACATTTTATAGATTCTTTTAGCCTGTCTATTGTTTCCGAAATGTACAAAGAAGTCTTTGAATTTTATTATATTTTATTTGCAATTATGTATTTAATAATATTTGGTTTTGTTTAAATATTTGCTTTCATGTGATGTTTCAATTAGTTTCGGACGTATGAGTTATATTTTTGTGTCATTTGCAATTTGTTATGTATACGTAATATTGATATTTAATATATTTAAGACACTCGATTAAGTTATTAGAAAATTAATTACAATAGTTTTATTTAGAATTGTTAAGAAAAAAGGCGCAAACATTATGACAGTACAATTAGGGTTTGTGGTTCGGAAAATACCATCAGGAGATTAAACCAAAAATATTTTACAATATAACTATAGTCGGTCGTGGCCAAGCACCAATTAAATGTGATTAATTTTCAATTATAAAACATTTATGTTAAAATTTACATTAGTTTCACTATATAGCAAGGCTAGTATAAAACATAGTTTTGCAACTTTTTGATGAGATTAACATATTTTAACATATTTATGTACTCAAAAGCCATACACGGTAGGGGACTGCGTGAAAAAATGGACCGATTTAAAATCACTTTCAGCAGCTTTTCATAGAAGAGTACGTGACAAATTTAAGCCATAGCTTAATCGATTCAAAAAGTGAACTGACTGGTATACCTAAAGAAGAATATTTTTTAATGCTTTAAACATCAGCACATTGTTCAGTGAGATATTTTCCCAATTTAGGACAAAATAAAAAAGTTGTTTTATTTTCGCGATTTTATATATAAGTGATTTAAACTTCCATTAGTATGGAAGCATCGGAAAGATTCCAATAAAGTGTTCGCACTTGGAGTCCAAAGTTTAACTTTAAAGTTACTAATATAGATTAAAAATAGGATGTGTACAAAAGAGAATAATATCATTTATATTTTAGAGATATTAAATTTCATTTAAAATTATAACTAAAATAATTTTATTGACTACACTCACTTGAAAATTATAACAAGGTAGAGTGCTATATTCGGCTCTGCCGAATCTTAAATACCCTCAACCAGCTACTTCTATGTTATTACTTTTCTAATTGATCAAATATTTGTAGAAATAAGTTTTCTCATGTCTTTAATAGAAAAAAATCCCAAAAGTTACATCTATTAAAATTCCAAAATTTATTGAACATTATAAATTTAGTAATTTGCATGTATGTATGTTTGTAAAAGATTTAGAGATTTTCAAAATACAAATACATATATAATTTTGTTGTACAAAAAATTTTGTTCAACGCAAATTGATAATTCTCTTTAAATACGGTTAAAGCGCTTTTAGGGGCTGGACCTAGTATAGGAGAAATAGAAGTACTAGTATTTTTCCCAAATTATGTATCAATAGCTTAATTTGGTAATAAGTAATGTGCGTTTAAGAGATTTTCGTAAAAGGACTTTGTATGGGAGCTATGTCCAATTATGTACATAAAGACAAAATTTCAGAATTCTGTATCTATAATATTGTGAATCTGAGTGACTTTCTGAACCAAGTATGAGAACTATAACCAAATACCGGTCGTAAAACAATTTTACAGTGTATGGATATAAATATTTGGGTATGAGTTATGTGCGTTTTTTCTGATTTTCGGAAAGGAACCTTGTATGTGTGTTTTTTTTTTTAAAGGGACCTTATATGGGAGCTATGATCAACTATGGACCGATCGGAAAAACATTTCACAATATTATTTCTCTGTATATGAGCAACACTTGTGCAAAATTTTATATGGATATTTAAAAATGAATTATGTGCCTTTTAGTTATTTTCGGGATGGGACTTTGTATGGGATTTCTTGGTAATATTTTTGTATACATGATCAAAACTTGTATAAAATTTTATATGGATATCTTAATTAAGTAATGAGTTATACGTGTTTAAAAATCTTTCATGATAATATTTCTGTATATAAGGGCAATAATTTTACCAAATTTTATATCGATATCTTAATTTGGTAATTAGTTATCCGCGTTTAAGTGATTTTTGGGAGGGAGCCTTGTATGGGAGCTATGACCAATTATGGACCTATTCAAAAAAATTTTCCTATGAATAAATTCTATTGTCATAAAATTTTAATTTTTAAAATTTGGTGAAGATAACGACATTACAACGGTAGTTATTAACAAAAAAAAACAAATTTCCGTGAATTTGTACTTTTGTATGGGAGGTATATGAAATTGTGGACCGATTCCGGCGATTTTACGCAGAGATTAAGCCCTTGCGTGGAAACGAGAAAATTACATCAGAATGTGTAAAAAATGCTAATTTTTTCTAGGTTGTTTCAAATTTTGATTCATAACTTTTCCCGATGTGAACCGATTTTGCCCATTTTCAATACCAAACAACTTAGGAAAACAAAAAACATTTTGGGTGAATTTGGTTAAATTCTATTGCTTCGTTTTATCGTGAGCGTGTTTTACACAGACAGACGGATAGACGGACATAGCTAAATCGACTCAGAATTCGATAAGGACCCAGAATATATATACTTTGTTGGGTCTCAGATGAATATTTTTTGGTGTTACACACGGAATGACAAAGTTATATATACCCTCTATCACCACTAATGGTGGTGGAGGGTATAATAACTTAAAAATAACTATTATGAATAAAGTTTTAAGTTTATTGTACTCGAGAATACCAAAATTAACACTAACATTAAAATGAGGCGTAGACATGGTATATAGAGGCGTCTTTTTTGTTAAGGTTGTTTTAACCTTTAATTTTAACTTATAAACTTAATATGTCCATACATTTAAAGTCTAATTTTAATTTTGTCGTATCAAAATGTACTAAATGTTGCACTGTGCATTGCATTGATTTTTGTGCACATAGTAGTATATTGAACATAGTTATGAGATAAAAGGTCCAAATCGGAAGGTCGGGTGGTATGGGGGTTAGAGTAAAACTTGGGCCGATCCTTTTAAAATTTATTGTCGAAATTTATGTTACACTTGTACCGATTTTTACAAGACTAAAATCGATGCTTATAAACTTTTTTAACGGAATTTATGTTATATAAAATTTATTTGAATAAAATTTCATCGTAATACAAATGTCGCGGGTAAATTTTGTTTTCTTTTTCACTTATTTTCTTTTTCCTCATTTTTATATTTTGTGACAATATAAGTCTGTCTGTCTGTCTGTCTGTCTGTCTGTCTGTCCGTTAAAATATATTTTCTGAAGACCACAGATGTCTTTGTGATTCAAATCTTTAACAATTCTGTCAGAGATGCTTTCAAAAAGTGTTGCATTTAACTTAGAAAAATCTGCCCATAAATATTTAAAACAAAAATCTGAAACAAGATCTGATAATTTCGTTTTTTGAAAAAAAAGTATGTGTGTTTTGTTTTGTTATTACTATTTCTGTGAAAAATAGTTCACGAGATACTCCATTTGGAAAACAATTTTGAACAAATCCTGGAAAAAATATTTAGGTGATTTTCTGTTAAGGACTATGTACACAGAAAAAATTATCGGTAGTTTATTTTCAATTAAAATGTTGTAATTTTCTTTATTTTTTATATTAAAAAAAAATTTATTTGTCTTAATTGTCTCGTTTTTTTAAACTGTTTGAAACTTAAGTATAAAATTTTTATTAAATTTTTAAATTAATTTTTTAATTGATTGAAAAAAATTCTAGCCTTTTTTTCTATTTTAGATTTATTTTTAATTTTTTATTTTGAATTTTTGTGCTAGCAATATTTATAATTATTAAATAGTCAATAAAATTTTAGGCATATAATATTCAAGTTTCTTGACAATTTATGAAATATATTATGTGTTAAATTGTGTCGATAAAGTGATAATTTTTGTAAATGCTGAATGCATTGTTAAAGGTCTAGTATTCTAGTATAAAATTCGTTATTTGGAAAAAAATATATTTTTATTTTTTTATAAATTTGGTAATTGATATTATCATTTTGGTTATAGGTGCAAAACATGCTTGATACAATTATTTTGATAATTAAAACTCGTTTTCAATTTTTTTCTGTGTATATGTTATTTATACACAGAAAAAGGATTTTTATCTATTAGCAATTTTTTCATTAACATTGCAGAAAAAAGTAAGAATTAAAAAAAATCCTTCATGTACAAATTAATAAGTTCTATGAATTTTTAATATTTTGAATAAAAATGAGTTGGGAAAAAAGTCATGTTCGATTCATTTAATTTATTACAAAATTCATTCAGTTATGTATTAATTTCTTCTGTGTATGATCAATTCAAAAAAAAAAAACAAGCAAAAATTTATAGTCGGGCGAGACCGAACATATAATACTCCACCTGCATACGAATAAAATGTAATTTAGTTTTCATAACAAAGAATTTAAGTTAAATTGCACCTTGCATCAGATATACATAAGCGATTTGTTGTTTAATTAAAAACTGTAAATATTTATGTAAAGTTTTGATAGTTCATCAAGGCTAGTATAGAACTTGGGTTTTTAGCTTTTTGTCGAGAATATATTAAACGTTATTATGAACTTAAAAGCCCTATTTGGTGGGTTCAGTTGTATGGGGTCTAGGTGAAATAATGGATCAATAGGCTACGTCTACAGTACCATAAAATATCATGTGCCAAATTTCATTGCATTATATCCAAAATTGCGACCTGTATGTAGTTTGATTACAATCTTTACAAGCTCTATTGGGAGGTTCAGTCGTATGGGGGCTAGGTGAAATAATGGACCGATCTTAACCATTTTCAATAGGCGTTACCATAAAGATCATGTGCCAAATTTCATTGAATTATCTCCAAATTGCGACCTGTACCAAATTGCGGGTGTACCGTTGTATGGGGGCCAGGTGAAAAAATGGACCGAAAAATTGCGACATGTAGTTTGATTACAATATTTACATGGACGGACGGACATAGCTAAATCGTGTTCAAAAGATGATTCTGAGCCGATTGATATACTTTAAGGTGGGTATAGGACCAATATTATAGTGCGTTACAAACATCAGCACAAACCCAATATACCCTCCCCACTGAAATGGTGCAGGGTATAAAAATCAAAAATCTACAAAATATCTCCCAGGTTAATTTTATTCCGTTAATGATATTTATTATTGAATTATATTCAATTACGTAATTTTTCAGTGGAGCTTTTCTCCTACTGTGCATTTTAAAAAAATATCTTAAAATTGGCGATGCCTCTGGTAAACTGTAGCGTTTCAAGAAGAGAAATAATAACTTTTATTTTCACAAATTTTATTGAGAAAATTTCTTAAAATTGATTTTATTAAAGAAAGTTTTGTTTAACATTTTTCTAATATTGTCATTTTTTAATTATTATATGATTTAAAATAAATACTTATATTAATATCAGAAATAATTTTGCATTTCTTTAGTATTATTAAAACAAAATAGTTTTTATACTTTTCTGTGAGAATTTTATGAAGTCTACTTACACAACTTTTTTCAGAAGTTTGCATTTTATTTTGCTTCTAGTCGATTTTAAGCATCTTTAATTGTCTTATGAATTAGTTTTATTAAGATTATTGTCTATGGATGATTAACTCTATGGAATTTATTCCAACTCAATAAATTATTATATTTCTTATAAGAAAGTGTAAGGCAGTTGTTGAATATAACAAAATTAGTATAATAATTGGTAACTATAAGTCTCGCCATAGATATTCATAGATAATATGTATGTAATAATTAATTTAATTATTCATAAATTTTATTTACAAAAAACTGCCTAATAAGTTTGCTGGGATATTTTGAAATACATTAAAGTATATTGTCTACCTTTGTCGTATTTGTTTATGTTTATTAATATATTCTATGTATATTTTAAAACTATTCTCCCACTGATTTTATTTACTTTCTATAGTTATAGTCAGATATTTATTTGTTTATTTGGTAAACATTGATTTTTCTTATTAGTATAAATCAAACGTGTTTCTAGCTATGGGTTCGCCTCTTTTTTGGGAAAAACTATATATATAAAAAAAATAAATAAATTTATTAGTTGATAAAAAAAGATACAAAAACAAATATATAAATATTTTTATTGTTGAAATGAAAACACGAAGTTAAAGTAAAAAAAATAAATATATATATTTTTATATTGAACATTAGATAAGCAAATTAGTTTATTTACAACATTCAGACTAAAAAGAAAGATTAATTTTTTTGTGTGGTTGTTTAAATTTATATTAATAAGATTTAAAAAAAATTACGATTAAAGGAAAATTTTTAAAAGCTCAACAAAAAAAAAAATTCAAGAATAACATGTTGTTAGATATCAATAGACAGTGGGGTCCATATAAATTGAGAAGGCAAATTTTTTTTATATATAAAATATAACAAAACTTTATTTTAAACTCTTATTAACACAATATAATTTATTTTGTCTTATAGATTGGATCGAAAGTCATCGCGTGGCATGATCTATGAAAATGAAGAATTAAGATTACGTACCATCAACATTAATGCTGAGGTAGAGAGAGGTGAGTAAAATTTTGTATATATTATATTTACCTCTATAAAGTTTATAAAATGACACAGTTAGAAAGTAAATAAACAATATATTGCCTTTGACAATATTTGGCTTTTAGCCAAAATTTCGCAATTAGTTAATATACAAATTTATATATTTATTGCTCATATATTTTCTAAATCCCAAATTTGATGTACATGGAAAATAAATACTTTACAGATCTGCCAAATAAACAAACATTTTATGCATTTGTTGAAAACAACGTGTTTTGGTTGTATTTAAACATACATATACTCTAATATCATTTAATTTTAAAGGATTTATAAAACAATTGTTTTACCTCAAGTGTTTCTGTAAACATGCATTTTAATATGAAAATGTTCATAAACAATTTAACATCATCGATTTTAGTCAACGGTCAAAATAATATAAACAAAATAAACTGTGATAGATATTAAAATTTCAATGGAAAAACAAAATTCATTTAACACCCATTGATTTTGGAACTGTGTGCTTTTGCATTTATTGAATTTCATTTAGTTATTTAAATATAGAGTAATTTCAGAGACATTTCGACCACTTCAAATTTTCAACCCTTTCGATTTATTTAAAACTCGAAATATACATAAATAATAATCTTTATTGCAATAAAAGACATTAAAATCGAATAACGGACATTTTCCACTATATGGTCCTTTAGACTTTCTGTAATGAGTACTCGAAGACCAATTGAACAAATTTGATAAAATCAGATAAAAGTCATTAACATTTGTTTAATTTTGAACAAAAATACTCTTAATACTCTACTTTAGAGCCCCATAAAATATGAGCTGAATGAGTTAAGGATCCAAGATGACAAACATTTAAAACAGCGTTTTTTAAACGATTTCTTTTGGAATTACCCTTTAATTGTAATATACTAGTAGTGCGTGTCCCGAGGTAGGCTTACCACTCAAACGGTTATCGCAATTTTTAGCATATATAGAAAAAACAAGTAAGAGTGTTATATTCAGCTGTGCCGAATCTCATATACCCACCATCAAACCGTATGCTGTAAAAGAAATGCTCCCCCATGAAAATCAGGGTGATATTTGGAATCAATTATGGACCGAGCTCTTTTGAACTAACAAAATATTGATTTTTAAAAACCAAATATTTTAGTTCAAATTTAAAACCGTGAGCGTATGAAAAATTTTCTGAAGAGGACCTTTATACGCGTCAATTATGAACCGATACTCATAAAATTTTTTACATAGATTTCGTTTGTATAAAACCTGTTTATGCAAAATTTCAGCACAATACTCATATTTTAAATAAATAAAACTCTTATTTTAATAACCAGAACTCGTTGCTGAAGGGAAACTTTTATAGGAGCTAGGGTCAGATATAGATTAGTCATTATTACTCATCACTCATTAAATTTGGAATAAAGAATTATGTTATTAAGTATAAACTTGTTTATGTCGATTTTCAGCGCTGTAGTAATATTTTTTCTGAATTTTCTTCCGCAAATTTTCTAAAGTTGATCTTATATTCTCATAATTTTTTGTAGACCCATTTTGGTTCATATAAAACATGTTTTCGGAGCGAATTAAAATAATTTTTTTGAAGGCGGCCCTATATGGGGGTATGGTCATTTATGAGCCGATCCTTAAAAAAATTGTTTAAAAGGTTTTGGTTTGTAAGAAACATACTTGTACCGAATTTCATCCCTATACTCGCATTTTTGGGCCAGTAATGAGTGTTAAAGTCATTTTTTGAAGGGGACTTAATATGAGAGGTCAATTATGGATTTCGGGGCTATCCGAAAAAGTGGACCGATATGGACCATTTTCACTACCAAATAAACCTTAGCAATAGGGAATATTTATGAAAAATTTCAACTGTCTAGCACAGACAGATGGACATACATGGCTAGATCGTCTTAGAATTCTATAAGGACCCGGAATATATATACTTTTATGGGTCTATGATCAATATTTCGATGTGTTACAAACGGAATGACAAAATAAATAAACCCCCCATCTTTTTTTATTACATTTTTTAAGTTTAGAATTTCTGTGCCTCTCACAAAGCAGTAAAAGTAGTTTTTTGTTTAAAAATACTCTTAGAAAAAAATTTCATTATTTTTACCACTAAAAGCTTGATATTACGAAACTCAATTGGAAAATATTGCAACTATGTGCGTTAAAGTCATTTTCTGAACGGGACCTTAAATGGCGGTTAGGGTCAATAATGGGACGATTCTTAAAAAAGTTTGCAAAGAGATTTAGGTTTCTATAAAATATGTTTGTGCCAAATTTCACCACTCTTGATGATTCTTTTAGCCAGCTATGGGCTTTAAAGTCATTTTCTGTCGGGTAGTGTCAATGATAGGCCGAATAAAATTTTACATTGAGATGTAGGTTCCTATAAAATATGTTTGTGCCGCTATATGTGCCACCTTGAGCCAGTTATTAGCGTTAAAGTCATTTTCTGAAGGGGACTTTATATGTGAATCTAAAGAGGTCACGTAATATATATTTTTATGGATTTAAGATGAATATTTAGATGTGTTACAAACGGACTGACGCTTATAAAAATTTCTGAGACATTATTCCAAAACGAGATTACGAAACTCATTTGGAAATTATTGCAGAACATACTGTACTGAAATTAAAATTGTGAATCAAAAATTTCTAACACTGAGGACTTTTTCAAAAAGAAAAAAAAATTTTCAAATTCATAAAAGAGTTGTTCCTCAGGACCCATATGTTTTCCAGTTCATTTTTAACTGAAATTAGCCCGCATTAACTTGACCCCTCTATATGTTTATTGTTTCATATATTTCCAGCCATTTGAAGAAGGAACCTATAGATACTTCTTTTAATAAATCAGTTATTAAAAGACAGTTTACAGGTTACGTACATATAGACTGACAAAAACGATAATATTTACACGATTTTTGTAAAACAATAATAAATTATGATGAAAACAGCTGTTTTACATATACATATATTAACAATTAGTAATTTTCAATCATTATACCCTACACCACTTTAGTGGGGTAAAAATAAAAGTTATTATTTCTCTTCTTGAAACGCTATAGTTTACCAGAGATATCGCCAATTTTAAGATATTTTTTTTTTAAGTAGTCTAACTATTAAATACTCAGTAGAAGAAAAGCCCCACTGAAAAATTACGTAATAGAATATAATTCAATAATAAATACCATTAACGGTATAAAATTAACCTGGGATATGTTTTGTAGATTTTTGATTTTTATACATTACACCACTAACTGTCTGTCCATCCATGTAAATATTGTAATCAAACTACAGGTCGCAATTTTGGTAAATGATCTACTATTGTCCCAACAACGAACCCTATTGGAAATGGTTAAGATCGGTCAATTATTTCACCTATCCCCCATACAACTATACCCCCGAATAGGGTTTGTAAACATTGTAATCAAACTACAGGTAGCAATTTTGGAGATAATTCAATGAAATTTTGCACATGATCTTCTATTATACCGTAGATGAAGTCTATTGAAAATGGTTAACATCGGTCCATTGTTTTACGTAGCCCCCATACAACTGAACCCCCGATTAGGGCTTGTAAACCTTGTAATAAAACTACAGGTCGCAATTTTTTAGATAATTCAATGAATTTTTCACATAATCTTTTATGGTACTGTAGACGAAGCCTGTTGAAAATAGTTAACATCGGTCTATTATTTCACCTAGGCCACATAGAACTGAACTCGCCAAATAGGGCTTTTAAGTTCATAATTATGTAAAATATTCTCGTATCTCGACATAAAGACGCAAAACCAAGTTGCCCCCATCAAAATTTTACTCAAATATCCACGTATACAGGTGTAGGGTATTATATGGTAGTTTTCGCCCGACTATAACTTCTTACTTGTATTTCATTTCATTTCATTTCATTGGACAACTTGAACACTGCGATATCGTCTACTTCTTGACCCTTACCTTGGTGTTGAAATGATGAAAGTCTTATTGTATGTAAACTTTACCATCTTTGGAAATAAAACAAGTATGAATGTATAGTCGGACATTGCCGACTATATGATACCCTACTCCAGTCAGTATGTTAACTTTATTCCGGAATATATTTACTTATTTTTGGAAAAAAGAGATTTTTTACAGGAGGGCTCAAAGAAGAGTAGGGGAAAATATGGGCTTATACTTATAAATGTCGGAGGAGAAATTCACGTCTACTTCAAAGTTATTTATTTAGAATTTATAAGTTTTATTAATGTTTATATGTGAATTTTGACATTTAAGTCATTTTCTGAAGGGAGTTTGTATGGGGCATAGGGTTAAATGAGGCACGATCATTACAAAAATCGGTAATGTCATTTAAAGTTCTATAAAACTAAGTTTTGCCGACTTTTGTTGACATAATTGAAAATTTAACTTAATTATGAGCCCAAAGGCCCTATTCGGGGAGCACAGTTGTATGAAGGCTAGGCGAAATAATGAACCGATTTTATCCGCTTTCAATAGGCTTCGGACTTGGGCCAAAACAAGAGTGTGTGCTAAATTTCGTCAAATTACCTTGAAAATTGCGACCTTGCGCACAAGGTTTCCATGGATAGACAGCCAGTCAGACGGATAGATATAGCATAATCGAATCAGAAAACGATTCTAAGTCGAGTGTAGATATAGGATGAATATTTTTGTTGTTATTGTATAAAAATGAATTTAACCTTTTCCAATTGGCTGAAACATGCTCGAGATAGAGAGAAATAGAACTTGAATAATCTACTAAGCTAAAAGATGATATACAATTCAGTATTTTATTGAATATTTTGAATATCATTATGTTCCACACAGAAAAAACTGAAAATGAGTTTTAATTATCAAAATAATTGTATCAAGCAAGTTTTGCACCTATAACCAAAATGATGATATCAATTACCAAATTTGTAAAAAAGTAAAAATATATATTTTTTTTCCAAATAATGGATTAATCAGAACAATTAATGTCAATAATTGAGACAAGATTTAAAATTGATTAATTCATTAATTGTATAAATTAAATATTTAATAAATATAAAATTGATTTTTTTATTAAATTATTAATCAAATAAATTAAAATTAGAGAATTTTTTATAAATCAATTAAGATGGTGATTCAAACAATCAAATTATTAATCGATTACACACAACGTTAAAGGAATACTAGACCTTTAACAATGCGTTCAGCATTTTCAAAAATTATCACTTTATTGACACAATTTAACATATAAAGTGTTTCATAAATTGTAAAGAAACTTGAATATTATATGCCTAAAATTTTATGGACTATTTAAGAATTATAAATATTGCTAGCACAAAAATTAAAAATAAAATATTTAAAAAAAATCTAAAATGGAAAAGAAGGCCAGAAAAAATTTTTCAATCAATTAAAAAATTAATTGAATTAATTAAAAATTTAATCAAAATTTTACACTTTAGTTTCAAACAGTTTCAAAAAACGAGATAATTAAGACAAATAAAAATTTGTTTAAATAAAAAATAAAGAAAATTAAAACATGTTAATTGAAAATAAACTACCGATAATTTTTTCTGTGCAGTGACTTAAGTGGGAAGTAGTATTAGAACTGAGAAATATACGCAGAAAAAAAATGTTTTATTAATTTCCATTAAATACCCTAATATACCAATATTAACAAAATACATATTTTTCCATTTCCAGGACAAACAGATATAAAACGTTTACGTAAAGAAAATGAACAATTACGACGAGAAATTTGGACACTACGTGATGAATGCGATCGACTTAACAAGCGCGTTAAGGCAAAATTTATAGAACATGAACATGGTGTATATAGTGTTAGATGTAGCGGAGGTAATAACTGTTCCTGTCAATATAACGAAGGTGGCGGCGCATGCGATGGTGTACATAGTAGATGTAATAGTGAGGTAAAGAAAATTAGTTTAAACTAATTTAAATACTCTGTAAATATATACTTTTTTAGGATTCAGATTCCTGTGACTCTTGCTGTTGCCACGATGAAGATGATGTTGCCTGCAATGAAGAATGCTGCAATGAAAGTAAAAAACTAGCTGATATTGCTGAAGGCCAACAGATAACAGAAGTGTTACCGCAAAATGACACTGCTAATGCTGTTTCGACAGAAGCTTCACCTACTGGCCCTAGCAAATTAACAAATTTCGATCATTTATCGGTGGTATCGGAGGAAACACTAAGTAATAGTGAAGTAGCTTTAACACAACCTGCTGAAAACCTTTTAGGTTATACCCCCGATATAAGTGGTTCGCAAACCACCCTGCCTAGTTTAGTGGGACCGTTAACACCTCTAACTCCTATAGAGCTAGTTGCAAATGAATTAAACGATTTACAGGCTGTAGTTCCACCTCTATCGTATTTCGAAAATGTTTTGCAGCAACACATGGATTCAAATTTCGGTAGGTGTTATTTTTAGTTAAATGAAAATTTATTAAAAAAAAATCTATTAATTTTACAGGTAGCACTCCTGAAAGCTCATCTACTACCAATTCGGGCAAAACAATTGTTAGGCATACTAATGGTTGGGACTACAATCTGGAGTCACCTTTTGCTCAAAGGCGATATCAAGCTAACTCTATATATATATCTAAACGTTCACCAGCACAAACTTTAACTACATTTGTACCTACTACCACAGTGACACCACCTCCTCCTTCAGACATTGCAACCACGAATGGAAAACCTGCATTGCCGAAAAAACCTACCGATCTTAGTGTAACTAGTCCCGTTATCGAAACAGTGCCCATAACAATATTGCCGCCTAATGGTTATGCAAGTGCAGCAATAATAAATAATGGCGACAACAATGGCAATACAACACCTAAGCACTTTTTCGCGCCCATTAAACCCAAACTGAAGTTAAATACAGCCTTGGCAAATCAAAAACGTTTACCACCACCCCCACCTCCAGTGACCGAAACAGTATCTCAAACGCAATCATTGATGCCACAACATAAATGTGAACCTCCCGATATTTATGTGACCAATGCCCTGGCATCACCTTATAGGCCACCCAACAAGCCAACCGTGCAACCACCACCAATACCACAACGCATAACCAGTACATCAACAATCCAAGCACAAGTAAGTTCCACTCAACATCAAAGAAATAGACAACAACTACATCATCGTAGACAACATCAAATGCGTCGTTATCAGCAACATAATAATGTTGCTGTATCTAATAATGATGATGTATATGTAATGCCAACAATATCCACTACTATCACTTCTACAAATACTAATGATAAAGCTACAATTTCAACTACTACAACAATAACAACAGAAGCATTAAACTTTACTAACACTTTATGCACCAGCATGCAAACTAATTTAAAAACTTTGTGTCCACTACTAACAACAATGACAACAACAACTGTTTTAACTTCTAATTCTTTATGTAATTCTTTAAATCCATTACTAACAACACCAACAACAATATCATCACCATTACTAACAGCAGCAGCAGCGAAAACAGTACGAACAACAACAAGTTTATTATATTTAACATCAACAACATGTCCACCAGCAGCTTGTTTTAAATTTATAAATTCCAATATTAACTTTCGTAAACCTAATGATCCTGTTTATGCAATCGCACAAAATGTTTGCCATAATTTAATCACCGCTACTGCTGTTACACAACCCCTGATGTCATCGATTGTTAAGTGTTGTATAGCGAAACAACAACAGTTACAATTACAACAACATCTACCAATACCAACAGCTGCATCATCATCAACAGCAGCACAAAGTTTTCGTACTTCTACTACTATAACATCTGCAATTGCTGCTGGTGGTGGCGGTTGTATTGATATTATGCCACCACTACCACCAGCACAAACAACTGTGTCACCAACGTCAACAACATCATCGTCGTCACCATCATCATTGTCATCGATGGCAAAATTATCAAGTGTTTCATGTAATTTAACCATAAATTCTTCCTTTAAAAAACCAATAACAACATCATTGAGAACGTCAACCACATCAACAAATTGTATTGTTGTCGATTCGATGTGTCAGGTGAGATTTGGTTTTTATCAGAGGAAATAAATAGATTTTGAAAACATTTCATATATTGATTTTTGAATTTATCCCAAAACTGAGGGGAAGGTGAAGAAAGAAAATTTAATTTAAATGTTTTCCTCATGTAGGAATGAAATTTTTTTGTAATTAAATAAGAAATAAAATTATTTGTATACATTAAATAAAATTTTCAGTCCTAGTTCAAAATTTTTGAATAGGTGTGTGTGGAATAATACATTCCAAATTAGTTTTTTTGAAACAGCTGCAAAAATTTGGTTATGTTTTATTAATTTTATGCGTATACTTTTACTACTTGTACTATATGTATTTAACTTGTTACTAAACAAACTAACTCTAATAGGATATTTGCTTCTGCTTAAAATAAACAAAACCAGTACTAAATGTTATTCTATATTCCTTGTACTTTTAGACTGACTCAGCCAATTTAGAGTCAATTTTAAACGATATTGAGGCCATTTCAGAAGATATCTTAGCCATACAACTAATTAAAAATAAATCCCGTGATAATCTAAACAATAAATCTACAGATTCAATTAACACAACTGAGCAACAACCACTGCAGCCGAACAATAAATATAATAAACCATACAGATCTGAAATGAATTTATTGCTAACCTATGAAGGTGACAATCCTACAATAAAGCCAGCGGAAACTAATGACAATAGTGAAACAAGTCCGGAATCAAATACAAATACAGCTAGAAGAACAAGATCTCTGGAAAGAGATCATACAGACAGTCCATCGCCACATATACCAGATCCGATGCAACCTTTTCCGGAAAATCGTAAATACATAGGATTTGATCGTATCAATAAGGCTGCCATTATAGCAACCACAACAGCACCCATGGTGGCTGCTACAGCAACACAAACTTCCCCCATAACAAATTCACCATTAAATCAAAGAGCTCAGTTGCCTTTGTCACCCCTGGTTACTAATGTTAATACACCAAAAACTATAAATGGTAAACAATTACCTCCCACTCCACCAAACCGATCATATCCAACACCATTGAATATCAAGTGTGCTGGTATAGCGAGAAGTAGTTCTGTAACTGGTTGCCTGCCAACAACTGATTCTAGTACAAATTCTCCAGTGCTAGCTGGTGTATCGCCCAATCAAAGTCAATTATATGCTGCTTTGGCCAATGCTGCTGCCAAAAGAGCACAATTTCGATCTCAGCCAACACATATAACAAGGTCACTAGATATGGATAGTAATATGCCGGAAAACATCAATGATGATGATATAAATGGTGTAAAAGAGGAGAAAGAGGTAAGTAAAGCAACTAATTGTAAATTTCTCGGGAAAAAAATGCCAATAAAATGGTTTAAATTTATCCTCCTCTTTTCAGAGTACGGAAAATGCCAAAAGAAAAGCTCGACGAGTATCCATAGTTTGTGCCGACACTGATAGCCCAGGAACACCAGAAAAACCTTCGCCAGCTTTGCGTACTCAAATGCCTACTTTTCAAGTTCAACCCACAACCAGTGGTAGTTGTATGGATTTACATGCTGTAATGACAAATCCGGCATTACGCAACATTAAACAAACTAGCCAGAGTACACCAAATACTCCACATTCCTCCCGCAAAGTTGAGAATTCACCACTGGCCATAACGCAACTACCGCCCACTATCTCAATCACGCCCAATTCAACGCCTGAACATCAACGCAACAACTCCAATACGAGTGGTATATCACAGCTACTAGCTCACAATCATGGTCATAGTAATAGTTATCCAAATGTTGTGTCACCATTGACAAAACAACATCAACAACCGCGTAAAAATAGTCAAGACGCAATTAAAGCCAGCGCAGCGGAAATAGCTTGCGCTGCTGCCAATGCCATGCGTTCGAAATGTTCACGACGTCACTCTGATGGCACAGTATCACATGGTAATCAACGTATTAGTGGTGCAAGTGGTGGTACCAATGGGACTCATCATCACCATCAGCACAATCACCATCATCATCAACACAGCTCTTCTCTAGTAAGCAACACAAATCCGCATCACAGTCATCATTCCCGTCGAGACAGCAATCACGAGACTGTAGCTTCATTTTCCGATCGTAATTCAAATAGTTTAGCATCATCACGGGAATCATCGGCCAGTTTTAGTTTGCGCTCGCAAAGGCGTAAATTATCTGTAAGTTCTCACACTGGTGGCAAGATACCATGGTGTGGCTGTTGGGGCAATGGTTGTTTGTGAATATTTGCCATTATTTATTCAGTTCTTTAAAATTATTTGTTTTTATTTTTATTATTATTTATTTAAATATTTGTTTGTAAGTATATTGCATTCAATAAAATTTAAGTGCAGATTTTTCTTTTACTAAACACACACTTACATACAAACATACATACTTATTTGTGTATGATCATGTATAGTTTATTTATATAAAATAAAATTCGTTAGGAATAAAATAAAGCAACAAAAATAACTATATTGTAAATGTAAATAAATTGATAAGATTTTTAAAATAGTTAGTAAATATTTACTTTTATTTAGGTTAACATATCGAATAAATTTAAATAATTGGTTTAATTTAAATAACAAAATTGCAAAGTATACGAGTTTATTAGAAAAATAACATTATTTAATTTAAACTAAACCGAATATATAAAAATTTTTTGTTGTTACATATAGAAAAGATAAAAAAATTATATATAGAATAAATAATACAGATTCCATTTTTTATGATTTGTTTGTTATTCGAAAATATTTATATTGTAATTGTTTTATCAGATTATTTATTTCAATTAACTAAAACTTGAATTGTTTTATTAATAAATGCATAAAATATAAATTGCAATTTTTTCAAAAAATAAAATCATAAAATAAAAAAATTGCTCTTAAAAAAAATATTTGACTTTTTTATTATTTATTACAACTGGAGCGTAAAAATTTAACTTTTGTAGAAGAAATCCGACTATTCTTAGTACAACGATTGAATTAGTATTCCTTCTATAAAAAATATCAGGTATTTTTCTATTTACTTTACCTTCCACCACCATAAAAGTTTGTCATTTCGTATTTATTATTGATAAAAAGTGCAGTTAAGAAGCAGTTTATACCTTTTCTAAATTTAGCAACCAAACTTGTCGATTTTACTATTAAAAATTCATGTTAATTTCTTTGTGAATGTTTTTAAAATGGTAGCCATAGGGTCCAATTTATTTCCGGAAAATTATTGAATGAAATTATTTTTTACCAAATATTACTTATACATGTACCACTTCTTCTCTAAAAAACAAAATTCAAGATCTGTCACCAAGGTCCTCTGCTGAGCATCACTTAGCGATTGCTCAAAACTTCTAAAAAATTTCCACTTTAATGTTCAGAAAATGGAATCAAAATTCCTCTTAATAAAATCGTTAATAAAAAATTTGAATTTCCTTAAATCTCACATACGGGCATATGTACTTGCAAACTAAAAAAATATTTTAGGAGCATATTTTAAGGAGCTAAATATATTAACAGCAAATGATTTTTGTTATGTTCAATCAATGTTGATTTAACAAATTTAAATTTTTATACCCTACATCACATTAGTGGGTAGGGTATATTGGGTTTGTGCTGATGTTTGTAACGCACAATAATATTGGTCCTATTAGTCCTTAAAGTATACCAATCGGCTCAGAATCATTTTCTGAATTAGATTTAGTCCGTCCGTCCATGTGAACCTTTAATCAAACTACAGGCCGCAATTTTGAAGAGAATTGAATGAAATTTGGTTATGATCTTCTATTGTCCCAGGGACGAACACTATTGAAAATGGTTAAGATCGGTCCATTATTTTACCTAGCCCCCATACAACTGTACCCCCGAATATAGCTTGTAAACATTGTAATCAAACTACAAGTCGCAGCCTAGGCCCCATAGAACTGAACCTGCCAAATCATAATTTAAGTTCATAATTATGTTTAATATACTTGTATGTCGACAAAAAGCTGCAAAACCAAGTTCTATACTAGTCTTGATAACCCCGATGAACTTTATAATTATAGGACCTCATTTGACCCTAGCCCCTCTAAAAAGCCCCCATCAAAATTTTACTTTAATATCCACAGTTTTATTAAACAGTAAATGACTTTATTATATCTGAGGCAAGGTATAATTCAACATAAATACTTTATTATAAAAACTAAATCACATTTTATTCGTATACAGGTGTAGGGTATTATATGGTCGGCCTCGCCCGACTATAAGTTGTTATTTGTTTTAATATATATTTGATCAATATATGGAGGCTGTTTTTTACATATATTCTCAGTTGAGTGCAATAATATGTAACTAGAATAGCATTAAAAAGTTTTAGCTGCAAATGCTCAGAATTGCTATACGATTAGCAAATTTAAAATGATAATATATTTTAATAAAAATTCATTTAATCTAGAGTAAAAAGAATAACAAAATCAATCCTTTAATACCCTCTTAAAGTCAAAGAACAAATAATAAATTTCACCAAATTTTATATTAGCCAAAACACTGAAAATCATAAAACCGTAATAGGCACTCTACGTATCAACTAACACAACAATCAATAAATTACTTATTCACTACAAGTAAAAAAATATTAGTACAATAAAAATAATAAACAAACATAAAAATACACTCCATATCCGCCCAAACCATAAAGCCGAACGCATAAAATCAAATGTAAAAGCAGCATTAAAATGTAACAAAATCAAATATTTCAAAGGAATTTCTTAGTTTTCTATAGGCAGCACACGATAAAAGTCATAGAAGAAAAGTCATAAACTTTAAGATGAAAGCATATATAGTTATATCAACAAATTTACTACAAATGAATACATTTTAACCCCAGTGTAAACTAAATACTTAAAAAAAAACTAGAAGATAAAACAAAAAGACCTTTTTATTAGTTTATAAAAGTTAGGCACACGCTTAGTTTAATGTAAATAAAGTTAATAGGTCAAGTTTTTTAAAAAAATTTAAAGTGAATAAGTAAGAATGTTCTATTCTATGCCGAATTCAATATGCTCACCGTTAAATCATATGACGTAATAGGAAGTCTCTTCCAATAACAAACTTCGATATTTAAAAATCGATGGATAACAATATTAACTCCTTTAATAGAGATTGTATATGAACATCAAGGTTATATTTGAAATAGGGGTTTTAATAAATCTTTTAATCAATAATAGAACGAATTCGTCCGAATTGAAAATATGTATATATATTTAAAAAGACAAATCATTTTTTCGACTTCCTATAAGGAAGTTTTCAATATACAGATGGTGATAGATCGTTTTAAAATTTTATAAGGACGCCGAATATATATATTTTTATTGGTCTATAACCAATATTTCGATGTGTTATACACATATTGACAAAATCAACCCAAATCTTTTTTTGTAGAACATTTTAATACTCTACCAAATTTTGTTCGTAGACTGTTGTGGCTTTATATATATATTGGTTTACAATATGTAAGTACCCAGCAAAAACTTACACTATAAATTTTTATACCCTACACCACTATAGTGGGGTGGGTATTATACGTTTATGCTGATGTTTGCAACATACAAAAATATTGTTCCAATACCCATCTTAAAGTATACCGATGGATTCAGAATCATTTTTTGAGGCGGTTAAGACATGCCCGTCCGTCCGTCTGTCCGGCTTGCTGTCCATGTAAACCTTGTGCGCAAGGTACAGGCCGCAATTTTCAAGATAATTTAATGAAATTTTAACCAAGCATGTTTTTTGGAACGGGGACGAAGCTTATTGAAAATTGAATTATTGGTTGTAATCGGTCTATTATTTCTCATAGCCCCCATACAACCGTACCTCCCGATTTGAACTTTTTATGCCATAATTAAGTCAAATATTATATTATCTCTCTAAAAATTGGCACAAATAAGTTTTATATAAGTATAAATGACACTGCAGATTTTTGTAGGGATCGGCCCTTTTTTGACCCTAGCCCCCATACAATCCCCCTTCAAAAAATGTCTTAAACATCTAAAATTGACTTGTAACCATTTGTATCGCAATGAAACTCAACAAAACTAACTTTTATTTAAAAATATATCCTATTCCCAAATATTTTTAGTTTTTTTTTATAATAAATTGCTTAAATATTTTGGAATTTCTTTATATAAAAGTAAAAATTTAAAAAATATACTCATGGTGTAGGTCGGCCATGCCCGACTATACTTTCCTACTTCTTTTATTTTAATAAGAATTTTTTTGCAAGTTGTGAGCGTTAACGTTATTCATTGCTATACACGCCTTTTTAGTCCAGATATGCGCATTATAATCATTTTCTGAAGAGGACCTTACACGGTGCAAAGTAAAATCATGTACCAATAACTCTTGTTCTCAATAAGAAACAACTTGAATCAACTAAAACAGCTGTGCAAGATTTCTGTCACTAACTCGTCCCGTTTAAACTCTATCGTGATTTCAACAAACGGACGGACATGGTAAGTTCGTCTTAGAATCTAAGAGGAACCCAGAATTTATATAATTTTATGAGTCTCACACATTAACATTTCTAAGTGTTAAAAACGGAATAACAACAATATACCCTTCATCTTTTTTATGGTTGATAATTACTTACATAATATATTATTTGTAAGTCATTACTGGTATAGGTCACATTTTCATGGAGTCATAGCTTTAAGTGTGTTTGAAAATTTATGAGTTCATAATTATATTAAATATTCTAATATTTTAACAAATCTCGGCAAAACTTCATGTCATAGAAGCCTAAATAATTCTGTTCTCATTTGAACTTTCAGAGAATGACTTGAAGTACAAAATTCACTTACAAACACTAATAACACGATTATATTCTAAATAAATAACATTTATTAGAATTTGCCCATATTTATCCTTACCCTCTTGTAGAAAATAGTTTATTTTTGTCAACAATATGTAAAAATATTTCGAAAGGTTAAAATTAAATTAAATTGTTTTTTAATAAAAAAAAATATTCCACATTTTTAACATAGGCACCAACACCAGTGTAGAGTATAATATGGTCGGCCATACGCATAATAATATAACAAACGCATAAGCATCAGCAATATTTAAAATATTTTGTTTGTTATTTCGAAATTCGATGCAATAAAAATTTATTCAAATAAAACTTCAATTTAATTTGAAATTTGTTATTCAATACTTAAGGTTTATTTTAATTTTCCTATTTTTTCACTTCATGAATGTTCATTATTGTTGTAAAACAAATTGTGGGCGGTTGTAAACAAACACCAAAAAGTACTAACGCGTTTTTATATCCTTTCAAGGATTATACCAACAACAAAAAAAAAGTAATTCTAGAAAATACATTGTTTCAATGGAATGTAAATTTTTTCATTTACGTTTTTAAAAAAGGTCTTTCAAGCAAACGAAAAATGGTTGTAGTTATTAAAAAAATCATAAGAACAAATAGGGAATGGAAAAAAGTTAAAACAAATTTTTAATGAGTTTGCAATTTACTGCTTAGTAGAACAAAATATAAAAAGCGTGTATATTTTAACCCTATTTTTAATCTATTTCTATTACAGCATTTAACTTTTTAGCTGTAATGAATACTTTTTTCACATTTTTTTAAAGAAGATTGTAAAAATGTATCAAATCAAAAACTAAAATGTTATGATGTGAGTAATTAAAATGAACATGAAAATTATAAATTGGGTAGGCAAAAGATATTTTTCGCTTGTATCAAATTTGAAACATTGCGACTAAAATATTTGTAGTAGCATACATAAATGACTTGTAGTCTATTTCATAAACTTCGATTTATTTACTCTCTTGTATAGAAAACTTTAAAACTTTTTATAAATATTTAGCATTTTGTGGTTGTTTTCTATAAAACGCAGATAGCGAAATTACTATTATAATAATCCAATAACACAAACGCAGATTTTATATTTGGAATATGAAACACGTTTCTTTTTTTTAGAAAAATATTTTAGCAATGAAAGAGAATATTTTATATTTTAAAATGATGAATACAAACAAAGCTGCTCATAATTATGACGAACCAAATTTTAAACGATGTAAAATTATCGTATTTCTTTGTACATATTATGATATTCCATAGAACTAAAGTGTTACTTTAGTTTAACCTTTTTTATTTGCCTAAATTTTGACCGTAATATTAAAATGTTGTATTACAAGGTTTAATTAAAGGTAAAGAGTTAGTTTATAATTAATGTTAATAAAACACATACAAATATGAAAGTGTCCAGGTATCTTTATTTATATGTATGCCTTTAAAGCACATTGATATACTAAGTATGGGAAAAATAAAAGAAATAGTCCTCAGTTTAATTTAATTTTTCTGGAAATATCTTTCGCAAATTGTGAGCTTTAAGCATTCAGTTTTTGCTTAGTTTGAGCAAAAACCAAATATATATATCAAAAATTTAAATAAAAACATTTATAATACAGCTTCTATACATTTTAACACTATTTGTATATAAACTATCGAAAAAGATTAAAGATATATAGATTTTGGAATACAATATGCCACTCATCGAAATATTGCTTCGCATCCCCATAAAGTGTATATTTATAGCTATATCCGTCCGTCTGTTATCTCTTTCACGTATACGGACGCTTGTGTCTCAAAAATTTTCGTCTACATTTTTGTCGACTTAATGCGTCATCGTCGTGGGTTCGATTCCCATCCGTGGCACTGGTTAAGGACAGGCCCAATAGAGGCCTAGGTGTATTTTTTCGGATTTGATGTGTATACATCCTCCTTTCAAACTAACTAAATAACTAACTAACTAACTATCTATCTAACTAACTAACTAACTAACTAACTAACTAACTAACTAACTAACTAACTAACTAACTAACTAACTAACTAACTAACTAACTAACTAACTAACTAACTAACTAACTAACTAACTAACTAACCAACTAACTAACTAACTAACTAACTAACTAACTAACTAACTAACTAACTAACTAACTAACTAACTGACTAACTATCTAACTAACTAACTAACTAACTAACTAACTAACTAACTACTAATGCGTCATTTTGAGTTAAGAGCTGTAACTCAAATGGTTATTTCTACAGAAAAATATGTATTTTTTAGCTAAAAAAAAACGATACGATATCCTTTTTCCATTTATCATTGAAAATGATCGTTATATGTCAAAATAAAGTGTATGGTGGAGTCATATCCATAAAAACTACAACGCTTTAGTTTTGTGTGTGAAAGGGATATTGGTATATATGAATATTGTATAAAATAGTAACACATTAGTATTTTTGCTTCCAGAAATAAAATTCTAAATTATGACTGATATCGGACAATCCACACCCCGTTTAAAAAAATTAATATAACGCTTATTACCGGCTTAAAAGTATTATTAAATATATGAAACAAACAATTATTAAACAATTTTAGAGTTAAACAAGTTACAGTGACGAATCTTAAATACCCTCCACCAGCTATATATTGATGAAATATTTGTGAACATAAGTTTTTTCATGTTTTTTAATGGAAACCCCAACATTTTTTCAACATTACACCATAAAATATGCTTTAGCGATATATTTAATAATTTGCATGCGAGTAAAAAAATTGAGTAAATTCAAACATATTGTTGTACACTAACCCCCATATTCATTAATACTTAATAAAGTTATTGATGGTTTATTGTAGGAAATTTGAAAGGAAAATGTGCGTAATAAAATTCAAATAAATGATTAATATCGTCATGAATACGGAGGGAATTGTTCATAATTATATTTATGATAATGCAAATAGTTAAATCGGTAAAAATGGCTTACGATGGTCCGATAGTAAAAAGAAATTGACAGTAACATTTCTGAAGATAAAAAGGATTAATGTGCAAAACTTTATTTGGTAATAAATAAAAAGTGTTTACGTAATTTTCGTGATCATCATGGGAATAACGGACAATTATGGTTGATCGTTAAAGCAATTTGAAGTATATTTTCTGTATACAAAAGTAATATTTTTGCCAAATTTGATATCCATCATATGCACTTAAGTGTTTTTCTGAAGAGAACCGTTTTCGGCAACTATGACCAATTGTGACTGATCGAAATTTTACAGTTTTTCTATGCATAGAACTAATATATTTATCTTAATTAGATAATAAGTTAGGTCAATTAAATTTTCTGGAGGGAGATGTACATTTGCGTTTATAAATGTGATATTTTCGCCAAATTTTGTATAAAAATCTTAATTAGATAATGAGCTTTTAAATGATTTTTGGGAGAGGAACTTGTATGGGAGCTATTTCCAATTCTGGGCCGTACAAAAAAGGTTACCCTAACATTTCTTTAGTTAAATGTTATATTTGTTGCAAATTTTGTATAATTAACTAAATTAGTTATAAGTTTAAGTTTGATTTTTCTAGAGGTACCTTGTATGTTAGCTATTACCAATTGTGGACCGATCGGAAAAAAATTAATGGTAATATTTATGGAGTTAAAAGTAATATTTGTGGCAAATTTTGTATATTAGTATATTATTAACAATAAACCCACATTCCGAGAATACGTACATTTGTATGGAAGGTATATGAAATTGTGAACCGATTTTTCCAATTTTTAGCAATATTGATCATGGTTGTATCTATGATATGTCGAGTAAATTTTAAGGAGTTTCATTGCTTCAATTTAACGTGAGCGTATTTTATATAGACAGGCAGACAGACAGATAGACGGACAGAAGGACACATCTAGATCGAATCAGAATTTTATAAGAATCAAGAATATATAAACTTTGTTGGGTCTTAGATAAATATTGCTTAGTGTTACAAACAGAATGACAAAATATATACCCTCTATCTCCACTGATGGTTTTGGAGAGTATAAAAAAAAGTTTACTTACATACATCATTTGTATTCATAAAAAAGTAAGAAATTATATAGGATCAATTGTATGGGGTTGCTAGGTGAAATAATATGTCGATGTTAACCATTTTGAACATGCTGCGTCCATGGAAAAATACAAGATCATGTATCAAATTTCATTGAATTATTTTCGAAATTGCGATCATTACAAGGTTTACATGGACGATCGGACGGACAGACGAACATAGCTAAACCGACTCAGAAAATAACTCTAAGCCAATTGGTATACTTGGATATAGAACCAATTTAATTGTGCGTTACAAACATCAGCCCAAACCCAATATACTTTCCTCACTATAGTGGTGTAGGGTATAAAAGTAAATTATAGCAATCAAGTGCAATTTAATTCTTTAAAAATATATTTTCATACATATAGTAAACATTTTACTACAATAACTATGTGTGTACAATTGTATACTTTTGCCACATCAAATGCATGTACAGGTATAAATAATGGTAAATATTTACTAAAGCATTTCCACATTATATCGGATATTATGTCAAGTATGCAACGGAATAAACATGACATTAAAATGGTAAAAACATTTAAAAGTAAGTAGTAACTTGAATTTTTCTGTAAGGCATGCAGTAAAAGTTAAAAAAATAATTTATTATATTTACATGACAAGTTAACCAACTGGTGGATGGAGAATATATATATTTACACAAACAAAATGTATTTTAAAAAACTTTAATAAGTTTTGATTTATATTTTATAAATAAATTAGAATATGTATTTGATCTAAACTAAAATTATGATCAAAATAATAAAATTACACTATTAAAGGTATTACCAAATAAGAATCTTAACGAATCTTATATACACACACCATCAAAACATCCTTATTATTGAACTGATATTAGCGATTTATTTATAATTATTTATAATTATGCAACGGTATAGAATTTATATGTACAATAGGGAAATATTTGAAAGAGGACCTTTAATAAGGTTTTAAATATAAAAGTACTTTTCTGAATTAAAAATGTTACATATTTTTGGTTAAGTTAAGTTTTTTTTTGGAAGATATGGAGATATGGTTATATGGAGAGTAGAGTGTGGACTTATCCTCATCGCTTTATAATAATTACTATCGAATTTCATCGCTATATAGAGTTTTACTGTAGTAATCATATTTTTGAGTAAGTAATTAAAATTATAGTATGTTGTTAGCGTTTAAATAACTTTCTGTGGGGACTAGATGAAAAGTATAATTTAAGTATTCTATTCGTATTGTATACTAAGTTGTAAGATTTTAAACCTCAGTTTCTTGAAATATTGTGTTTGCTATTAAGTTATATATTATCCCAGCATAAAAATGGTGTCTCCTATAGCAGAGAGCCGTTGCCACTGCTTAATCTACTCAGAATCGTTTTCTGAGTCGATTAAGCTATGTTCGTCCGTCCGCTGTCTGTCTGTGTGTCCATGTAAACATTGTGCGCACGCTACAGGTCGCAATTTTCAAGATAATTTGATGAAATTTGGCACACACTCTTATTCCATACCATTATTTCGTCTAGATCCCATACAACCGTACCCACCCAATTGGGCCTTTAGGCTCATAATTACGTTATATGTTTTATTATTTCAACAAAAATCTGCAAAACTTAGTTTTATAGAATTATAAATGACACTACTAATTTTTGTAGTGATCGGGCCTCATTTGACCTTAGCTCCCATACAAACTCCCCTCAGAAAATGTCTTGAAGGTCAAAATTTACTTATAATTTCTAATAAAACTTTTAAAATCTTCGTAAATAACTTTGGGGTAGACGTGAATTCCTCTACCAAAATTTATAGGGATAGGCCCATATTTACCCTTATACCTCTATGAGCCCTCTTGTAGAAAATCTCTTTTTTTGTCAATAATACGTAAAAATATTTCACAATACGGTTAAAGAACAAATTAAATGCTTTATTTTTTAAAATTATCCACTTTTTTAACATGCTGACTGGTGTAGGGTATTATATAGTCGGCAATGTCCGACTATACATTCATACTTGTATTAATTATAAATTTATTTTTTCATTGGATTGTTGCTTTAATATTTCAGTTTAATTAAACAGCTACTATTTCTTTACTACAAATAGAATAATAAAATAAATTAAAAAGTTTATTAGTTTAAAAGCGTGAAAGTGAAAGATTTCCATAGCCATTTAAATGCCTCATATGGGTAACTGCATGAAAATATAAATCTATCACGTATGATATCCCCTCATCATCTTCTATAATTTAGAATATGTTTCAAAATGGAATGTTTTTCGCACATATAAATAGTATTCATAAATTGGAATAGAATGTAAAATTATTTTTTAAGTGTTACTATTTTTAAAAAATTTGTACCACTCCGAACAAATGACACGAACGTTGGTATAGAATTACCCATATGTGTTTATCTACTATATTTTACATACTTCTGTTTTAACTCACTATGTAAATATAAAATAAAAATTTTCAAACAATTAATTATATTCTATTAATCGTAGTATAAAAAAACCACAAACTACACCTTAATTAGTTTGTCATATTCCTTGAAAACAAGAGATAAGAAGAAAAACAAGTAAGAGTTCTATATTCGGTTGTGCCGAATTTTATACACCTTTAACAATATTATAGAAAATTCAACAAGTACATTTTGAGGAACGAACAAGTATCAAAATTCTCTTACAAACTCCGGGCTCTACATGATTTATTTCATGTTTATAGATTAAATGCTATAGAATAATCAAAAAGTAGTTTTTAAGAAGGAAAAAGTATGGAAATTACAAACGAAATGATAAAGTAATATATATCCAACACACAAAGGTGAAGGATATAACAAAGAATTAAAAATAAGGAGACAAAAAAGATTAAAACCATATAATCCCTATCACAAAAACAAAGCAAAATATCAAACTAATTAATTAAATGCTTACAGTTTTAACCATAAAGTAATAATGATAAAATACATACTTGTATGCATACATATGTATGTATATTTTATATACAAAATAACACCCCTATATTTATATACATACATACGTAATAAGACATGATGCATCATGTGGTTTAGAGGTAAATCGTTGACATACACCATACAGTGTGTTGCTTTTGTTATGGATATATACGTATGTATGAATTCACATTAAGGTAGTTTCAATAGGTTATAGAGCAATATATGTCCTCTAGAGATCAGAGATATTGAAACAAGATACACAGAAAAAAATATTCAGTAATTTTTTTTAATAAAGACGTTAATCAGTATTAAATTTTAATTGAATTATATTTTAATTAATGTGATTATTTTTTGTAATTGCTTTTTGAATTTTTAAAATTTTTAATATTTTGACATTTGTAAAAACAAAATAAAAAGAAAAAACTTTTGCAGAAAAGATTTTTTTCATAATTTTATAAAAAAAAATGTGTTATTTCAAATCAAACACAAAATGAACGGGAATTTATTCATCTCTGTTATGTTGACCTGCGTAAGTAAAAAAAGTTCTCATTCAAAAATATGTGTACGCAATTTAATATAGTGTCTTTTAGATATTTTGTGGGATGGGATGCTATATTTAGACGCATTATATCCCTGATACATTTAAAAAAAGCAGTGGACTTAACACAAGGTAAGCTTTGATCAAGATTTCTCAAACGTATTTCTAAGTTTTCTTTTGTTGTCTCTTTTTAGATCATTATTTCTTGGCGCATGACCCCGCGGATGCTAGGAGTTTTTATAAGTTATGAAGTATATCTGAAAATATCGTGGCGATTGCATACAAATATACATACATACATACATACATACATACATACATACATACATACATACATACATACATACATACATACATTCATTTATATTTTTTTCTGTGTATTTGTATGCTAGTTAGAATCCACCCACCTTACTTTAATACAATCGAGCAAGAAAAACTGTCTGAATAATCTAAATGGAAAACAAAATAGTCATGGAACAGGAAAAACATACTTTGATGGTTTTGCACAATTTTTTATAAAAAACTCGCCTTTATCACGTATTACAAGGATTAGGTTAATTAGGTCTCGTAATAAATACAAAATAGCCACAAGGTGTTTGCATGAGATCTCTTGAAACAATCTAATTTCAAGATCTGAACTGTTCCGACGGTCTATAATTGCTCATAGCTCCCATACTAGGTTCCCTCCCGAAAAAACGCAAATAACTCATAACCAAATAATGATATCCTTACATTAGCAAAAATATTGCTCTTATATACATAAATTACGCTATTAAATTGTTTTACACTCGGTCCATATTTGGTCATAGCTCTTATACTATGTCCAGAAATTCATTTAGATTCATAATATTTATTTCCTAATAATGATTTTGAAATTTTGTCTTTATATACATAATTGGACATAGCTCCCATACAAAGTTCTTTTACGAAAATCTCTTAAACGCACATTACTAATTTCCAAATAAAGCTATTGTTAAAGAATTTAGCAAAAATATTAGTTTTGTATACAAAAAATCTATTTCAAGATTTTTTCACTATGGGTTCATAACACGGGTGCGGTTGGTTCCATACAGGTTCCCTATTGAAAATCACTTAAACACACATTACTTGTTACTAACTTACGACATAAATACAAAATTTGACTAAAATATAGTTTTTATTTGATCAATTAGAAATTTATTTTGATAGAATATTTACCTATCATCACAAAAGATATATTGAGTTTCTAAATTAATTTGTAATATCTTGAAATATTAAAGGGAAGCACACTAAAGTATGTATGGATCCATATTTATTTCTAAGACGATCTAGATATTGTTATTTAATAATAAGTTATATAGTAAGTATTCGGCATTTGAATTATATCCTATCCTTGGAACGATTTGACATGGGATCGAACCAGAGCAACACATAATCTGGTACTACGGGCGGCCAGTTTACACGCAGGTTTTTGCCTGGCTGGTCAATCGATTGAAGTTCTTTAGGGATCCACGTAGTGACTGTGGTTTAAACTCAAATTCGCTGAAAGAGGAGTTTAGTTCAAAGATTGATACAGGGTGAAACATTAATTTTTCTGAACTAGTTTCGCTCCTAGTTTCTTAGAGCGTTACAAACCACGGGGTAAGGATGTGTGATAATGCAAGAATTGGGTATTCTTTGGCGTGCGGTGTTCTATCAAGGAATTCTAAGCTGTAACTGTGGCGATCTGATTAAGGAATTGGTTGAAACGTAGGCGGAGTTGTTTATTCCTTAATATTTAATCGGGGATTTCTCTTCATTGAATATATTGAAGTTTACTTTAAACATGCTCAATTTATCATATGACTGTCGAGAGTTTTAACGTGAGCACCTGCCTTGACGGCCTTATCCCACGGTGGTCTTTTTCGTCCACTGGGTAGAATTGGGAACGCTCTTCCATCGCCCCTTTGTTCTGCAATGAAGAACTCATGTGGCAATTTTTGTACATTGGCTTTGACCGGTCCATGCACATTTACTTTGCTGGAGTCCTCGAGCTATCTAATCTCTGACCATTGGATGACCTCTGTTGATTCGGCAACAGGACCTAGAGACGTAATCGTAACGACACATTCATTAGGTAGACGGGGCCCGCCGAACCTCACATGCACAAGTACTTTGCTGGAGTCCTCGAGCTATCTAATCTCTGACCATTGGATAGCCTCTGTTGATTCGGCAACAGGACCTAGAGACGTAACCGTAACGACACATTCATTAGGTAGACGGAGCCCGCCGAACCACCAATTATGCCTCTAGGCACTGCCGAAACATCAGAGCCATCGCCCAGGAAACACCGGAGTGATATATTTGTATAATTTCAACTATCTCTTTTCGCTCGAACCCTGTCGTGCTTTCAAAAGACACACAGATAGACAGACGTATTCTTGTAATGGTTTTATTACAAAAAAAAAAAAAAACGTAAAAAGGCAATATTGTATACCCAAAATTCAAAATAATACATACATAATCACGTAGTAGCTGCCATTGGAAACCATTAAAGATCACACCTCAAATAATGCATTGTATGCGATAAGCACTTCATCTTCTTCTATTGCTGTTGTTTTCCTTATGTGGCATCATACGTATATACATACTGTTTGTAGATGTGTGTTGTTGTGGGTGTGTAAAGAGTTTTTGCATTATTCTGTTGTAGCTGTTTCCGTTTCGTTAGGTTTACTTATTTGGTTTCGTTTGCAATTCCTGTCTGTCTGTCAAATGTATCCCCTGTTACGTTACCTTAGTGTCTTATAATAAGGTATTGTGTTCTTTCATTTAACGATCTCTGAGGCTGGCTTGCCTTGTGTTAGTTAGGTTTGGAGTGTTTTGGTCACTTACATTTAGTTGTGAACACAAGTCGAGAAATGTTTGCATGTCATTTTGTTTATTTATGAATTAATTTCGAGGAACATTACTGTTAATGAATATTAACTTTTTATATAAATAATTTAAATTTCTTACAGATTAGTATATGATTGAAGAAATATATATGTGTGTGTAATTTTAGGTTTGTAAAAAATTAAAATGTGCATTAAATATTACGCCGGAGAATTTGAAAAATAATTTAAATATAAATAACTTCATTTTTTATTAAAGAATTTCAATTAAATTTAGGTAAATAATTTGTTACATACTTTAACCGGAATAAAAGTTAAACGAAACGTAATTGAGAAAAAAAATGCACCAGAAATTACGTTTTGTCTTGCCAAATTAAAAATATAATTAACAAATACATACATATTTACATTAAACATATGGATTAAATACATATGGAATACAGAGTTGTTTCAGTCTAAACTTAAATATGTTAATTCGATCGCTTATATTAAAATTTTCCAAATTAAATTTCTCTTAAATCTCAATTAAATATTTTTGAATCGAATTTCAAATGATTTCCAAAAACAAAAGGATTATTTACATTAATGTAAAGCCATTAATTTGAGTAAATTACGAAATCAATTCTATGGGGATATAATTTGCAGATAGTATATATATTCTCTCAAATCTCTGATACTCTGATACACTCCAACACACACACATACACAAAATCAACTCGAAACAAATAAATGTTTTTTAAAGAATAATTTTGTTGATGATGAAGTTGTCGTTGTTGATGACCACTCAATAGAGTAGACGCATTGTCAACATATTTTAAATGTTGACATGAACCTTGCGATATGTACAGTAATATCACTAAGGATACATTAAAAATATAACGCCCACAACGCCAACTATAATGGATGAGATATAAGCAATAATTTAAGTTAAAAATATTTTGATGAAAAATAATTTCGATATGATAGCCGAAGGGGCCTCATAGAGCTTATAATATTCATAATATATAGTTTATAAATATTTTTTCATATATATTTAAAAACAAACATTAAATGTTACTAATAAATGTTAACATTCATCATACGTCACATAAAACTTCGATCAAAATGAAGACACTTGTCCTATGAGGCGTATGATTAAGAAATTCTTCAGATATTGAGCATACGCCCCATAACACAAATTGTACAAAATTAAACAATGAAAATTAAGCTATGAAACCCTTTCAACTTATAGCATCGATACATCCCTGTGTTTAATGTTTTCATAAAAAAACTTAAATATAAAACGATGTGAGAGTATGATGATTTTTTGACTGTTAACTGAATTATTTGTTCTGTTGTCATTAAAAATTGCTGTTGATTAAATAAATGAAAATGTTCCCCAGATACCCAAATACATTCGTAAAATCCATATAAAATACAAATGAAAAAATTGTTTTATATGTATATATAAAAATGACAGTGTCGTTATATGTGTACAAACCATTTACAAATATGGATTTAATGGCACGAATAGCAATGTTTTCGCTTAATTTTTCTGTTATTTTTTTTTTTGGCCATATGCAAAAGGGAGTGATGAAAATAAAAGCATTCATAAAAATTGCTCTTCTTTTGACAATTAAAATTTTACTATCAGCATTAATTTAACTTTTAATGTGTATGATTTTTATTACATAATTGATTAACAATAAAATCTAGAGACTAAATTAATGGACAACATACAGAAAAAGAGAAATTAACATTGGGGCCAATTAAAAGCATCTAAGTACAGATACACACCATTATATATTTTTTAATTTATTTTATTAATAGTCTGAAATCTTACACGTCGAGAAAAAGAAATGAAAGGAAATGTTCTTTTAACTTATGTAAATAATCGTTATTCTATTAAACTCGTGTCTCAGACGTGACTTTACTATAATTTTCGGCATAAAAACTACACAAGATTTTACTTACATAAATCTGGACTCAAATTAAAAATATCAAGGGAACTTAGGACAATTACTGATGTATATTTTGTAGGTGAATAAGTTTAAGCCATATTTTTTCTTAGTTTATAAGGGTGTCCTTCTATGGGGATCAATTATGGATCGATATTAATAAATTTAGATTTCAATTTCTATGGTACTTGTTTTTGTAAAATTTCGTTGCTTGATTGGCCCTATTTGCAAACTGTGAACATTTAAGCCACTTCATTGGAAGGAGAAGACTTCAATTTTGTTTAATTTCGTTGATTTACTGGTATTTTTGGATCTTTTGAGTGAGATTGTAATAGACTTATCCTCATAAAATTTGATAATAATGCTTCGACGGAGTAACATTAAAAGTTATTCTTAGAATGTAATAAGGATCCAGAATTTATATACTTATATGGATGTTTTACCAATATTTCAATGCGTTACGAAATGTTGGGTAAAATAAAAAAAGTTTTGCAAAGGGCAAGTCGTTCGTTTGTGTTAGAGAACAAACAAAATATAAAAAAAATAGAGAAAACAATATTGATACTCTACATCACTTTAGTAGGGAGGATATATTGCGCTTGTGTTGCTGTTTGTAACATATAAAAATTTTCGTCCTATACCCGAAGGACGAAGTCTATTGAAAATGAATAAAATCGGTTCATTATTTCACCTTACAACAGAACCCCCGGAAAAGAAATTCTGAGCTCATAATTATGTTAAATATACCTGTTTATCGATAAAAAGTGGCACAACTAAGTTCTATACAAGCCTTGATGACCTTGCCAATCATAACGATCGGACCTAGTATCGGGCCTTAGCTCCCATACAAAGTCCCTTCAGAAAATTAATTTAATGTCCAATATTAACTTATAAACACAAATATCTCGTTAAAATTCAGCACAAATAAATATTATAAATGTATTCACGAAACTTTATCGGGCTTGATCCATATTTGTCCTTAGCACCAAGCCTGTTTCAGAAAATTAGATTTTCATCCATAAATTACTTAAATGTATCAGAACAATGAATTATTATAAAGAATTAATCACATTTAATATTCATAACTGGTGTAGGGTATCATATGGTCGGTCACGCTCGACTATACTTCCATACTTGTGTTATTATTTTTTGCAAAGATTTATTTATTCGTTTGTTTTATTACTTAGCAGACAATTTATGTAAAAGGCGCTGTATTGTAAAAGTTACAAAATTTTGTAATGAAATAAACAATCACAAAGGGGATGGTAATATGTCAACTGGTACTTTCGTTTCTATTGTTTCATTTAGTAATAGTTTGTTATTGGTCAAACAAAGCTAGAAAAGTATACAAAGATGTTACTATGTAAGAGAATTTATACATACATAAACACGTAAATAAGGTACATAATGATAAACATTATACAATCATGGCCAAATGCCAATAACAAAAGTCAAACAAAAGTTTGTGAAAATTAAAATTTATCGCTATTTAATTTAATTCATTTCTACTACGTTGAAAATCTTTAGCTGCCAAAATGTCAAAAGATTGATTTTTACTTTAGCATTTGATTTGGCTCAGGTTCAGCTAAAAACAAAATTACAGGCTCAGCCATTCAGTTGATGTTATCAAGATGTAAGTATCACTTATTCATAGATACCTAGATTTAAAACTATTGCCAATGTCTTAAGTTCTATTTTTGCGCTTTTATTTTGAGTCACTTTATGGCCTTGGACATAGACAATTGTTCTCTTAAGTTTTAAATGTTTTTGTACGTGATTCATTGCCAACTAATTGTTTGAACATGAGAAATCAATTTAAAACTCGTACCTTTTTTCCATGTAATTTCCTTATTTTTATTTAAACGATGATGGTTTCATATTCTAGGTGGTGGGCAGATAAGTATGTCTGAATGTGTAATTTTTCAACGGTAATTTTATTATTGAAACGATTTCGAAGCAATATTATTGGCAGCTTAAATGGCTATTATGTAGTATGAAAGTGATGAGAAATAAATTAAAAGAAAAAATAATGAAAATAACATTTTTAAAAGTTTTTCTTGGTGTTATGTTCAACGTACAAATAAGTGATGTTTAAATATGAAATATATTTGGTTTGTTTTGCTTTGTTTGCTGTAATAGCAAAAATCATATTATTAAAATTAAGGTAGAAATAGTGCTCGATAAGATGTTGAAATGTTTTTCGGCGAATAAACAATATTAATAAAAACGATATTTTTTGATTATTTATGGTATTTCGAGGTCGGATAATTCGACTGATTTTAATGTATTTTAAGAAGCTGTAACCTAATCGGATCATTTATTACGAAAGCGATTTTTAGTTATGCATATATTTCAGATATTCATATAGTTTCTTCATTGTATTATAATTTAAAACTTCGGAGTTATTCTTAGACAAAAGCTCAATATTAAAGGTTTTATTTTTAAAAAATAATTTTCTTGTAATATTCCTGAAGCGGCATATTAATCTTGAATGCGTATATCTTGGTAAATATTTCAGATATTTATATAGTTTTTTCATTGTATTATAATTTAATACTTCGGAGTTATTTTTTAGAAAAAAGCTCAATATTAAAGGTTTTATTTTTAACTCTAAAGAAAAATAATATTAATAATAAAAATATAATTAAAAATTATATTTTTAATGGAATAGATCTAATGACTGCAGCCAACTGCTGTTATCTAATTATAACCCTTGCATAGGAAATTTTCTATAGAAATATGTATATGAAATTTGGCTGCGACTTTTTGCGATCTTCAGAGATATTCACAAAAATTAGTACAGAATTTAATATGTTTTTTTTTTTTTTTTTTTGATAAAAATTTCTAAGAGTGACTACCCTAATATTCATAAGGTAAGCAAGTTTTTAAATATTATAGAAGAGCATGCTCTAAAACTGCAATGCGGAGTATTTAAGACAAATCGGATTATACTAACTCGTTTCAAACAGTATCTAATCGTTGAAAATATCTTTTAAGTAGGAAAATGGGTTTTATTAATCTTTTGCAGAGACTGTACTACAAATATTTAAATTTTGCATTTTCTTATAAATAAATAGCAATCTTTATAAAATTGTCTTTCTAAAACCATATAAAAATTCCAAATCGATTGCAAAAGTTTGCGACCAAAAATTAATTTTTTATTCAATATATACTTGTAAAAATGGGAGTGGCAGCAGTCTTATCGTGCTGACCATTATGTGAAGCGTTTAGCTAATTGTTTGCTAACTGTAACTAAAATTAGAACTCAATATCACTAAGGTTTGATTAATGTCGTTCTATATGTGCCAAATCTCTCGCTATGCGATGCTTAGTTATGCACCGATATAGATAAAATTATACAAAGTTTATATAATCTATAGTTTTTGCACATCTTGAAGTATTTGTGAAATTTTTAAGAAATCATCAATGCACTGATCGCATGCAGTGAGTCGAAGCGTTTTATAATTATAGAGTGCCCATAATTTCCAGGCCACGAGACACGTATGGCTAGATCATCTTAGTTTCTAATAAAGAACATACATTTACTTTGATTTTCTTCTCTCAATTAATATTTGAAAATGTTGTTTTTTAGCAAAAATATATTCAAATGCATAGAAAAACATAGTTAAATACACATCTAAATGTATTTATATGAGGATATCTCAAGATCTACATTTTTTAAAGTTATACCTCTCAATCAATGCTCATTTTAGTACATAATATGAAGAAAATAATAAATTTATTTTAAAATGCTTCAAGTTATCTATCAGCGATTAAAAATATGTATTTTAGTAAATTATGTCTGAAATGAGGCTCGACATCAACATATATCAATCAAAAGTACATTAATACGCAACGATAGAGAGGAATTCCTATTAGATTCTTCAAAATGCTGCTCCTCGGGACACTCTAGTTTACATACTCAATCAATATTTCATCATCTATTATTCCATATAAAATCAAAATAACTTTAATTCATGCCATATTTTGAAATCTTCATCGTTTTTCATTTTCAAATATACATTTGGTTTATTTTCTAAATGGTAAATTCACCTTGATATTTATATCCCTTAAATATAATGCTTCTACAATTTTTATTTTGCGCTTCTTAACGAAACATTTATTATCATAAATATTTGTTTTGTGTATGAATTGTTCAGGGCCATTAAATGATTTATTTTTAACATACAATATTTTATTTATTTCTTGTTTTTATATTTTTATGGCTTTTTTATTAAGCAATGTTATGTTGAATATAACATAAATTTACCTGTTTCTTAACCTTTATCATCAAAATATATACATATATAAGTATGTATGTACATATATGTAAGTATGTACCTATGTATTTAGGGATGCATATAAAAATATGTCTATAACATGATTATGTATCTGTAAAATATGAAACTATAGCATACTTTATGTCTGTACGTTTTTCGCATATCCATATATGTACATACATAATTTCGTTTATTTTCACATACAAATTTATATATGTATGTGTGAAAAGGACTTACGTATGGGTAAGTTCAAATATTTGTATATTCTGTCTGGCTGTGTTTTCTGTTTTAATGGTTTTGGTGATACGTATTAAAATAATTGCTTATGTTTTTATCTTTTGTTTTATTGTAGTACGTACGTATGTATATGACAACGTTAATAATATCAAAAAAATTGTATATATGAAATAAAAAACGATATATTGCATACAATAAGGAGATTAATATATCATAAAAATGTAGCATAATTTAAGGTGGTGGAAAATTTATGTATATGTTTTGCAAGACTACAAATACCCAATTGACCGTAGTATTGAAACCACTAAGTACTATTGACAACAAATGGTAGAAGTTAAACCTGGAGTTTAGTTTCCTGGTTTAAATACTTTCTTCTTCTTGTTGATAAGTTGATAACACTTTCAAATATTTTTAATTCACAGTTATTAATTTTTCCAATTTTTCCAATTTTTGATTAATTTGTTGATTAGGTTATAATTTTGGTTTATACAGATTAATGTTTTTTTGTTTCCCAAAGTCTGAGTTAGTTTTTGTGCTAACAATAAATCGATTTTTTAAATAAATATCAATTTAAAACTAAATTAACAAATTATTTATTGTCAAAATGATGTTGGTTATACTAAAGTTATGTTTGTATTAATAAAATAAGTAAAATTATTGCTAGAAAAATATACTTAAAATTATGTTTATACTTTATATACTTTTAACCTGATAATAAAAATCAATATAAAAATTCAATCATTTACAAAAAATATTGGAAATTTTCAGAAATTTGAAAGAATAATATATTTATGGTTCATTCTTAATTTATTTTGATGCCTTTATTGGATTAGGGATAGAAACGTTTAATTAAATATTTATAAATGTCTTTTATAATAGAAAACCGATTATGTTTAACTATGTTCACAATTCTTCTTTTAGTGATCACTGCTTTCAGGCGTATTTGGTTTTGTTAAAGTCAAATAAATCATGCATTTTCATGCATCGGAGTGAAAAATCTATTTTTTTGTCAACAATATTATTTTTTTAAAAATAAACCACATTTTGAACGTACATACTGGAGCAAGATATCATATGTTTTCATGATGAAATCTCCATCATGGTGTATTGCAATCCCCGGGTGAAGAGATGCTACCAATACCTCTAGTCTGCCGGGACTATAAACTAATGATGTCAAATGTATCCTTGGCTTCGCTTCGGAATGATTTGGCATAAGGTCTAACCAGAGCACCATATAATCTGACACTACGGGTGGCCAGTTGCCCACAGGACTATGTCCTGGTTAGTTGAGGTTCCTTCGGGATCCACGTAGTGGCTGTGAGAATGTTTAAGGATTGATATATCATATACCTAATGGATTGGATAAATCACTTTTCGAACAGGTCTGTGTACAAAGCAGCATGTGCTGGATTCCTAACCCCAATCGGTATCTCTTACCGTTCGTGTAGTGGGACGCCAGTATAGCCTGGTCAGGTCAGTATTCAATGGTTGCCTGTCATCTCGTAGATCGATCTTTATGATCATGGGAATGGAACTGATGCTGAAATTGGTGAAAGATCGGGAAAGTCTCCATATATTGGAGATTAGTACTGATTCAGTATGCCTTTTTACGCTTCGGGGAAATTCTTCAGTGCTGTTGCCATCTCAACAGGATATATTGATACATGCTGCGCGACTATTTGTCGGGGCAATTATTGGAATTAATTGACTTTGGAAATTCCTAATTCCAGAGCCATCTCAGTAGTGTGGTTGCGCTGGATTTAAGAGGTTAAGGAATGCACTGGAATGGGTCATTAGATGATGGAGATTGCATTTTTAATAATTCAATTCTTTCATGACATCATTAAGAGTGGTCACTTCCGCATTGTCGGAAGATTGATTTCACCTGATGTTGGGACTTGTCACCCCCTTCTATTGACTTTAGACCAGTGATTGCTTTTTCCTTGTCGGGGTACGCAGTTATATTCCATTGCGGCTTGTCATTCCGCAACGGGGCTGCTATGGCAAGAGATTTGATAGCTCAAGTACTTCAACAAAGTGCTTGTACATGGACCGGTCATCCATGTACAAAAATTGCTACCTGAGTTCTTCATAGAGGAATTCAGGGGCACATGGTAGACCGTCTATAGTCTACCCAGTGGATGAAAAAGACCACCTTGAGATAAGGCCGTCAAGGCAGGTGCTCACGTTAATCTTTTGACATTCTTTAGTTGTAATAATGTAGCACGCAGAATAAATACCCACATTTGTGTATTATTATACTTGTTGTTATGAAGTTTTATTAACATTTAAACTTAACGGTTCGTTTAACGGTCCTTTCGTAGCGTCTCACATATTGATCATCCATAAACATAAACATCAGCAAAAATATTCTAGTTGTTAACTTTAGAATTTTTTTCGACTTTTAATTTTATTCTGAGCAAGAAGTTTATCGTTGTTGTCTATATAATAATATAGTATTGAGTATACCATCAGGAAGATATTGGTAAATGAATTTCTACGAGAAATGTTTTCCATTTTATGTTTCTCTAAAATAAAATATATATAAAATAATATAATATTATATTATTATTTTATAATATTTTATAAAATATTTTTATGAATATGAATATTTTACAAGATGAACAAGTAAGAAAGTAAAATCAGCAGTTGTGAATATTAAATGTGATTTATTTTTTATAATGAAGCATTTATCTTTTATTACCTTTTTCATATACTTTATGTATGAACATGTATGAATTTATAGTCGGACATTGCCGATCATATGACACCATACACCGGTCAATGTGTTAAAATTGTGGATTATTTTTTTTTTAAACAAAGCATTTAATTTGTTTAATTGTGAAATGTTTTTACTTATTGTTGACAAAAAAAGGAGATTTTCTTCAAGAGGGCTCCCAGGGGAGTAGGGGTAAATATGGGCCTTATAAATTTTAGATTTAGAATTGTAGATTTTAATCGTTTTATTAGTAATTATAAGTTAATCTTGATCTTCAAGAGATTTTCTGAAGGGGAGTTTGTATGGGGGCTAGGGTCAAATGAGGCCCGATCACTATAAAAATTAGTATTGTGATTTATTGTTCTATAAAACTTATTTGTATTGGGGCTAAGAGAAATAATGGTCCGATTTCCACCATGTGCGTTTGACCTTGAACCAAAAACAGAGTATGTGGGAAATTTCATCAAATTATCTTGAAAATTACGACCTGCAGCGTGCGCACAATGTTTACATGGACACACAGACAGACGGATGGACGGACAGGCGGACGGACAGACGGACTTGTGCTAAATTTCATGGCGATATTTGTGTTAATAAGTTAATATAGACATTCAAGTAATTTTCTGAGGAAGACTTTGTATTCCTATTTTTCAATAGGCCTTGTCCTTGAAACAAAAGAGCGTGTGTGTCAAATTTCATTAAATTATCTTGAAAATTGAGAACTGTACCTTGCGCACAGGACTTAGAAAGCGATTCTAAGCCGATTGGTATACTTAAAGGTGAATATAAGACGAATATTTTTGTATGTTTCAAACATCAGCACAAACCCAATATATCCTCTCCACTAAAGTTGTGTAGATTTCTATATTGAAATGGAAGTAGAAATTCTTTGCATAACTGTCATTAATTGGACATACATATGTGATTATTGTATTGAAAACTATCCAAACAAATTTTGTTATGATTATTAATCACGTTAACAATGTGTTCTTATACATAGTTGACAATTGGAAAATAAATTTAAAGTAAATAAATTCACACATACACAGACAGAAAAAGAAAACAATTGTAGGTTTTATTCGTATACATACATTTTAATTAGAAAATTCAAATAAATGTAATTTTCTTTAGCAAAGACATATTAAATCATACTTATTATTAGTTTGGAGATGGTATTGTTATGTATGTATTAGTTGTTCAATTTTTCTTAGTAATTGTTATTTTCTTTTCGAATTACAAACAATAAATCTTTGTTATTGGAATTGTCTTATGAACACAGCAATTTCAAAAAATAAACACACATAACTAAAAATATACAGATACATTTGTAAATTATATTGCGATGATAATATAATAAAGTAAATATAATATTAATTGAAATATACATACATATATATAAAAAATAATGTGGTATTCTCTTCAAACTAAGATTTAATATAAATCGATTATATATTAAATTTAATGAAGTAATCAGAAAATTTCTATCATCCCTCATATAATTTGAAATATAAAGTTTCAGATATTTTGCACATACTTACACTTAATATCTACATATCTATGTAAACATACTCGTATATATGTCAACGTAAAATGAAAAATTACCCAAAATGAACATGTAAAAACTTGCAAAAACAAATAAAATCCGTACATACATTTACACTTCTGTAAGTATAAAGTCCTTGTATAAATTTTCTATTTGTAAGGAAAAACTACAGCTGCATTAGACAAACGTAAATGTACTTTTGCTATAAATATAATGAAAAATGCTATTACACTTACGAAACTTTTTTTTTCAATTTTACTGAAGAGAATACGAACGTATAGGTCAAAAGTGAATAATATTCCATGAAATTTAAGAACAATAAAAAGAAAAACACAACGTACATATTGCATTGGAGTAACATCAGTTTTTTTTATTTTTGCAGAAAAACAAAATGTAAAGAAAAATGAATTTTCTGCTGCAACTACCAGCACATGTGTGACCAGCTCGTAGAAGAACGACAGATGACAGCTGAAAAAAATACTAAGTGCAGATGCAGCAAATTGTAATTAAAAGTTGTGCATAAATAGGTGATTGTAAAAGTAAATTAATGAGATTTACTTTTGGAAAATCAAGATCGTGTTTCATGTCTTAGACAACTGCACTGATCAATGTAAAACACACTAATTAAATCAACATTAGGGTGAGCCTTTTTCACATACTTGAATTTATTTTGGGAGAAAATTATAAGTTAATAAAATTATTTAAGAAATGGTTTTATGAATCTAGATATAAGTAATAATAGGCGGATTTAAATCAGATTCTATGGTGTTAATTCATGGAATAAATTACTCTGATTATTACGATCGATAAAAATGTTTAAATGGAATGAATGAAAGCTTCGAATAGGGCTTTTAAGAACATATTTATATTAAATGTTGAAGTATGTCAGCGAAACTATGTTCTGTTAAAGCCTTTATGACATATATTATATATATATATATATATATATATAATATATATTATATATATATATAATATATATATATATATATATTATATATATATATATATATTATATATATATATATATATATATATATATATATATATATATTATATATATATATATATATATATATATATATAAGGGTACGCCCATATTTACCCTAACCTCCCATAGAAAATATATTTTCTTCTACAGAAAGTAATTACGATCATATTTCAATAAACGACGATCTAGCAATTTCCGTATGTCTCTTAAAAGCACAGACTGTCGATAGTTTTAACATGAGCACCTGCCGTGTCGGCCTAATCTCACGGTGGTCTTTTTCATCCACTGGGTAGACTTGAGAACGGTCTACCATCGCCCCTTTGTCTTCAGTGAAGACGCAGGTGGCAATTTTTGCACATTGGCTATGACCGGTACCATGCGCAAGTACTTTGCTGGAGTACTCGAGCTATCTGATCTCTTGCCAAAGTAGTAACGTTGTTAGACAACCACACTACTATGGCTCTGTTGAGTCGGCAAAAGCACCTAGAGACGTAACCGGTGGACCGAAGCACGATCCATCAATAAGCCTTATCCCGAAATATTGACTATTATCATGCATCAGTCTTTTAACCGCCACTTATTCTCTTCCCGCGAATTTGGGTTCAACCAACAGCCACTACGTGGATCCCGAAGGAACCTCAACCAACTGACCAGCCAGGACATATTCCTGCGGGCAACTGGCCACCCGTAGTACCAGATTATGCGGTGCTCTGGTCAGACCTCTGGCAATCTATGCAAGGACTAAGCCAAGCAGTAGACTGAAAACACCAATTTTTCAATCCCGGTCAGATTGGAGGTATTTGGCCCTCTTTATACCCCGGGATTGCAATAACACCAAGGCGGAGGTCTTCGCCAAGGTAACATGCCCCCGGGGGGATCTTAAAAGCACAATAGAGTTTGAGCGGAAAGAGGTACAGAGTTTCCAATAATATGATTTTTAGGTCAGGTTTTCGGTCTAGAATTAATCCTTACTAAGCCACGCCATCCCTCACTAATAAGTTCTCTTTTAGAAATTGACTTTAAAGTTCATTACTGCTTCATAAGTAAGAGCGATGAAATTCGACACAAATATGTTTTATACGAGCCAACATTGTAGTTTCAATCATATGCTGATTCTCATAAATGTCAGAGGCGTTGTATCGCAAGAAACTTATTTATGTAAAATTTCATCATATCATCATATTTTGATGAAGACCTTTTATAGAAGATGAGAGAAATAATCCTCAAGAAATTTCGTTCAAAGATTTTGGTTGAAATAAAATATATTTATGTCAAAATTCAACACTATATTCCTACTTTTAAACAAGTAAGAAGTTATAGTCGAGCGAACAAGATCATATAATAGCCTACACCTGTTTACGGATATATTTAGGAATTTAAAAGCCCTATTTGGCTAGTTCAGTTGTATAGGGCCTAGATGAAATTATGGACCGATGATAACTATTTTCAATAGGCTTCGTCTACGGACTGTAAAAGATTATGTGACAAATTTCATTGAATTACCTCCAAAATTGAGACCTGTAGTTTGATTACAAGGTTTACAAGCCCTAATCGTGGGTACAGTTGTATGGGGGCCAGGTGAAATAATGAATCGATGTTAACAATTTTCTATAGGTATCGTCTACGGTACTATAAAAGATCATGTGCCAAATGTCATTGAATTATCTCCAAAATTGCGACCTGTAGTTTGATTACAAACTTTACAAGCCACAATCGGGGGTACAGTTATATGGGGGCCAGGTGAATCATGTACCGAATTTCATTGAATTATCTTCAAAATTGCGACCTGTTGTTTGATTACAAGGTTTACATGGACGGACGGACAGACGGGGGGACATAGCTAAATCGACTCAGAAAATGATTCTGAGCCGGTTGGTATACTTTAAGTTGGGTATAGGACCAGTACGGTATGACAAAATCAGGATATCCCCAACCTTTTTGGTAGTAAGTATAAAAGTATTGTTATTTGGTTATAAATTGAGTTTTTTTCATTTCGAAATAAATATCTACTTCGTACATAAACATTTTATTTTACATTCATGTTTTTAAATATGTATTGTAAATCTTTTAACTAAAAATTTTAGATTTACGTACTTATTTTCTTCTACAAGCACAAAGTGTATGTATATGGCGGAGTAAGTGTGAGCCTTATGCGCCATAATTTGTCAACTAAACAAAAATCCGTATTGCAATTAATCATTTGCTACAACCAACAGTAGTAATTTTTCGCCCTAATTTTGCGTTCATCTTACTCCACAACTATACTTACATATTTCGTGCTTTGCCGCTAGATACTCTAAAAAATATATTCATGTTTTGAAAACTGCATGATGATGTATCACTTCTAATTTTCTATGTATACAAATATTGTTTTTTATACACTTGAAGATATTAAAACATTAAGTTAAAAAAAAATAAATTATGTTTTAATAAAAAAATATTCAAACCTGATTAGTCTTATAATTAATTTTAAATTAATAATAATGTTTAAGATTCTATTCATTGCAATTTGCGGAGTATTTTTTCTCAGTGTAGCTAACATACACATAATTGTACTTAAAATAATTTATGTAATTTTATGACTATTTAAAATCACGGACATACACATTTATAATTTTATTTATTTATTCTTCTTTTTTTATTATTTAGAATAATTTATAATTTTGTTTAGTTTTTGTAATTTGTTATAAATAAATTATGTTTACTTTAAATAAAAATATGATAGAATATTTGCAAATATTATAGTTTATTTTTGGATGTGGTATTATATATGAATTTTGTAGCAATTGACATTTGTGTATGGAAAAATGTCAACTGTTATATAAAGTATTTATTGTTGCGCAAATCTTTTAATCACTTATTCAGCATAAATTTATAGAAAAAGCATTTAAAAATAGGAAGTAGGTTTTATTTAAAGCAAACAAATGTGTAATTAGTGGAAATAACCTAATTCATATACGTATATGTAGCATATGTTCTATCACTGAGCTGATAATACCCTTTTGATTTTTCTAAGTAACTTACGTTTTAACTGCATTTTTTTTTCAATGATGTCATGACATCTACAACTACCACACTTGCATAAATGTGTAATTCAAATTTAACAATTTCCTCAAAAATTTTCTTCTTAGAATTATTGTGTGCATAAAGCTAAAATAATAAACTGACATTTTCAGGAATATGAAAGCATTCATTATAATTTAGCAACTAAATATTCCAAAAATTCATAAATATTTTGTGACACAAACAACAACCATAAATACTATTAAATCGCTTCAATAAATACCAAACAAATTTAGAGAAAAAGGTTTAGTCCTTTTATGCCGTAAATACAAATAATAAATAAACATAACACAACATTAAACCCTTCCGTGTAATCCTTCTATCATAATACTTTCGTTGCCTTTTGCTTAACCATTAAAAATTAATCACGATGTCCTTTGCTTAAGCACCATAACCTCTACATTTTTTTATCCTTTACTATACACATTCATTTATGTATGAACAAGATTGTATTGTTTTATGCAAATACTTATAAAAAATAACACCAACAACTACAATGACTTTTATTTTTAAATACTAAAGTTCAAACAATATATTTCATTGGTTGGTTTTTTTTTGCAATTTTGTAAATCCTTGTCCACTTTGACTCTATAAGTAAATGCAATATGTATGTATATAGGTATTCCGTACATATGTAAGTATTATATAGTTTTCGTTTTAATTTTTTGTTTGTTTGTTTTTGTATTTTTTTGTTCGTTATTGGCAATGTTGTTGTAACAACAATAATGCCTATTAATCATGTAAGTTCATAGCTTGAGAGCATGCAATATAAATGTAAATTTTATGACTGTAAACATGGCATATCCTGTAAGTATTTTAAATTTGCTCTAGTGTTATGTATTACAAAAAAAATGTATTCTGTACATTAATCAGGTCCGTTTTACATACAGTTCTACCAGTACCTCTAGTCTGTCGGGGCTTTAAACTAGTGATGAAACTTAACTCCTCGGACATTCCTTAGAATGATTTGACATTGGGACGGAGAGAACTACATAAACTGGTACTACGGGTTGCCCGCAGGTCTGACCAGTCAGTTGTTTGAGGTACATTCGCGATCCACGTAGGGGTTGTGATTTAAACCCAAATTCGGGATGAATAGTGAAGCTTATATTTCCTGATAAGTTCGATGCTGTTGCCAAATGACAACAGATACTCCACAGAGAAGTGACTGTGGGGTAAACTTGGATGAATGAAGGGTCTTGTCAGTCCATATACCTAGAGTGAGTTTGTCGGATTTTGTTATCCATGAGTGTGTTGGTGAGTTGCGTTGTTCTTTATAAGAATGTAGGATGAATAAACTGGGAGTGGGAAGAGTGAGTTGTGGTTATTTCGGAATAAGCTCGGTGTTAGTCTCTATAAGTGGGTCAGATAAATAAGTGTCCGTAATAAGCTAAGAGAAAACTCTGTTATCATCACTGTGTGTTCAATGTGATTAAAGTCTTCGGATTATTTGATAAATTTATACTTCGGTCTATCGGTTACATCTCTAGATACTGTTGCCGACTGAACGGAGTAAATGGCAGTGATGTTTTTGATTCCACCAAAGTCAATGTATTATCTTTGAAAAAAATAATTTTAAAAACAGTTCTTGTTCAAAATTAAAACGGACATAAATTATTTTACTTTTACAATTATGACCAATTATTTGTAGTTTGTTGCTATTATAAAAGATCCCCTCTAACACAAATGGTTAATGACTTTATAATATTATTATTTACCAGCAAAATCATACAAACATATATATTAATATAATTTCAAAATATAATTTCAAAAATTTTACTGTACCAGTCTAATATAAATATATTTATTCACACATGAAAACAATGTCACTAGGTTTTAATAAATACTCCAGAAAAAAAATTCTCTAGTGAAAGCTTTACCTCTTAAACTGCCAGAAAATAAGTATTTAATTATTAATCCTTAAACGTTTTGTTTTAAGGTTATAATGCAGAAAATTCATGCATACATGTAATTGTAATTTAGGGTCCTTGACTGAAATCTGTTGGGGTAAATATAATGCGGTTGTGCTTATTTTTATAACACACAAAAATATTAAACATGCACTTGCCCAAGGGTATATTGGCTCAATATTTCTTTCTGTGTAGATAGACTTAAAGATCAATATACCCTAATACAAAAAGAGATCATGTACCAAATGTTTTAAAATTATCGGCAAAATTACGTACCGTAGCGTGACAACTAGGAAGGGTATAGTATAAAATATTCTAGAACCATAAGAGATCATATACCAAATGTGATTAAATTATCTGTAAAATTGTAAAATTTAGTGCGATATCAATGTTCACATTAATGGCCAGACGGAGTGATAAAGCTAAAACTTACTGTAACCCATTAACGCCGAATGGGTAGAAAAATACCAAAAATAGAAAGTAATATCGAAAATCTGCTTTCTGAAAAGGACAAAGAAAGAATCAAGCTACTTAACATTATTATTTTTTTGGCAATATAAGTTCACGTCATGATGTAGAACTAGTAGGCCAAAATTAAGCAATTTTACAAAAATACAAGATTTGAAAATAAATGGCACTAGACAATGGTTAGAATATGTCTATAAAAAATATTTAGATGGTGAAAGATTGACACAAATTAACTGACATATTTTTGACCATGAAATAATGTTCTTTTTTACCGGATATGATTACCAGAATTAAGTTTTGTTGTGTATTTGAAGGGATTATTAGACCCATTGCCATTCTAAACTGCTTTTGATTTACCACTAGCCACAGAAATAGAATTAGATGACTAGTTATTCTAACTTAGCTTGTCCTAGAAAGGAGACAAGTGACTTAAAATTTACTCTGCGTTTGAGGTTAAATAACTACATACAATACAAAAAAAAAAAAAAAACAGGAAGGAAGGAAAGTATAGTCGGGTATGGCCGAACATATAATACCCTACACCATGAGTATATTTAAAAAAATTTTATTTTCCATAAAAAAAACTTTTATATTGAATTTTACCCTAATTCCAAAGTATTTAAGCAATTAATTGGCAAAAAACAAAATTTTCTAAATGAGGGGTATAGATCAAATATGGGCCGATCCTCGGTAAATTTGGGAAAAGGATATATTTTTAAATAACAGCTAGTTTTGCTGTGATTAATTGCGATACAAATGGTAACAAGTCAATTTTAAACGTTTCATACATTTTTGAAGGGGGTTTGTATGGGGGTTAGGGTCAAATAAGGGCCGATCATTATGAAAATTTGCAGTGGCATTAATAATTATATAAAATTTATTTGTACCAATTTTTAAAGAGTTAATAGTATATTTGACGTAATTATGTGATAAAAAGCCAGAATCGGGTGGAGCGGTTTTATGGGGACAAGGTGAAATAATGGACCGATTTTAACCATTTTCCATAGGCTTTGTCCATGTGCCAAAAAACATGCTTGGCCGAAATTTCATAAAAAAATTGAGGCCTGTACCTTGCACATAAGGTCTACATGGACAGCCAGCCAGACGGACGGACATGTCTTAATCGACTCAAAAAATGATTATGATACGATCAGTATACTTTAATGTGGGTATTGGACCAATATTTTTGTGTGTTACAAACATCAGCACAAACGTATAACACCTTGCCAACTATAGTAGTGTAGGGTATAAAAAGTAAAAAATTATAGTCGGGCCTATCCGACCATAAAATACCCTACACCTGTTACAAGAAGTAAAATGTGATTAAATTTTATATTTATATTTTTTCTCAATGAAAGATGACATTAATTAGTTATTTTTGTGAAAACTTAAATAAGAACGATTTTAACAATTTTCAGGAATTGTAACCATGGTTTTAACAAGTGATGCTAAAATTCTTTATTACACCATATCTTTTTCATATAATGTTTTCGAGACTTTCTTTTCATTAACAAAAATGTAAGACAATGGTTAACATAACACAACTTACACGTTTTTTAATACGGGAAAATGATTCAGTACTATACAAAAACCATATGTGATTTCAACTTTTCACTGTCTATGTAATAGCTAATGTAATGGCCGACCATATGATACCTAACACCAGTAAATATAAGAGTAAGTATGAGCCTATTCTTATAATATTTGGTAGAGGAATTTACGTGTACATCAAAATTATTTATTTAGAATTTAATAGTGTTATTAGTGTTTATGAGTTTTAACTTCTATGTAAAAGTATGTGCCGAATTTCTTCAAGTTATATTGAAAATTGTTACCCAAAAGCTTTACATGGACACACAGACAGGCGGACATAGCTAAATCGAAGCAGAAAGTGATTCTTAGCCGATTGGTATAATTTAAGGTAGAACTAATATTTCTGCATATAAGAAACAAAAGCACAAACGCAAAATAATCTTCCCACTATTGTGTTATGATGAAATTTAGGTATCTAAGCTAACATGTTATGTTATTTATCTTAACATTTACTAATCTTCTATCTCAAAATGTATTAAACTAAAAGCCTTATAGAATTTATAAACAAAAATTAACCATTGAATCTCTTATCAGCAATAATCTATTAGCATATAAATATTAAAAGTAAATTGTTTGTGAAATAAACTAATGGAACTTAGCACACAACAAATGTCAAATATTTGTATAATTTCATAGTATTTATCTTAATATCACTTTACGAATTTATACCTGTTTACTATTATATACGTACATATATTAATTTAAACAAGTAAGAGTGTTATATTCGGCTATGCCGAATCCTACATACCCACCATCAAATCTTTCTTATTAAAAAACTTTGATATTATCGATCTATGTTGAATCATATGTCAATATTAATATGAACATCAGGGAAATATTTGGAAGAAGGCCTTTAATAAGGGCTTAAGCATGGACCGTGCTATTCCGAATTAAAAATATTAAAAATTAAGAATATGTTTGATTCAATATTTATAACCATAAACTGTTTTTTTTATAAGAGTGGTTATATGAAGGGTAGAGTCAATTATGGACCTATCCTCGTCGTTTTATACAATAACTGTTTGTACCTAATGTCACTTTACTCGTATTTTAATTCTATCTATTGATGCTTCTCTTAGCCAGTTAACGATGATAAAGTCATATTCTAAAGGGGACTTTATATGGGGGTAGGGTCAATAATAAACCGATCCTTATAAAATTTTAAGAAGATATTTATATCCCCATAAACATGTTTGTGCTGAATTACACCGTTATTTATGTTTCTGTTAGCTAGCTATGGGCGATAAAGTCTTTTTCTGAAAGGGGCCTTATATGGGGGCTAGTCAAAATTGTGGATCAATACCAAACAAACTGCATCAACTATAAGTATCTATGCAAAATTTCAGGTCTGTAGCTACTTCAATTTGGACTCTATCATGTTTCAATAGACAGACAGGCAAACAGACGAATGGATGGACGGACATGGCTAGATCGTCTTAGAATCTAATAAGGACTCAGGACTTTTATGGATCTTAGACGAATATTTTAATGTGTTACAAACGGAATGACAAAAACAATATACTTCCCCATCTTTTTTGATGGTGGGTATAAAAACATACATATGTATATAAATATTAAGTATGTATTCCAGTACATATACACTTTAGGTAAAGCTTTACAAATCAGAAAGAAATGTAATGATACATATGTATTAGTGTTATAGGATTGTTTTTGGGTTACAAATTGAGTTGAGTGATATTTTACCTAATTCAATTTAGCGTTTACATAATTTAACTATAAGATGTGAATTAAAGCAAAAATGTTATTTTCTACCCACCCTTATGTTTATTACTAATCGCTATGTCCACTGACGTTTTGTTTTTCATTTACAAATATTTCGACATAAAGATTGTAAAAAATCTAATAGGACAATATTTCTCAGGCTGACAGACTTTAACTACAGCATTTACTCTATATCTCGAAATGTTGTGTACCGATCTTTAAATGCTTAATAATTGTAAAATTCGCACTACAATAAAGGATTTCTAAAAATTTAAATGCTTCATAAAATTACTTGTTATTTATAAAAGAGTCAATGGTGATTTATTTAAAATAATACAAAATATATTTTTAAATTAATGTAATGATCATTGTACGCCTAATAAAAATCTAACACCTATTTATCGCTATATATGATAGTAATGTGTTTATATATTTATACATATATATGTATATATAAAAGGTCCATACAGTATGTTAAGTTTTTTTCCATGGAAAATACAAAACTGTAAGTATGTATATCCTAATGATGGTTGTGGTTGTTGAAATTTATACGATGGGTTCTCATAAGTATTTTACGATGAATATGTGTTTGTTTCTTTTTACTATGGTATATTTAGATGTAAGGAGTGAGATCGAAAAATTCTTAACACACGTTTTTCATTACATTTTTCAACCAAAATATTATTTGATTTTTTTTTTTTGATCAAGTTACCTTTGAAAAACATGTCAGTTATTATGTGTGATGTCAATTATATTAATTTTTTTGTTAATCTGATTAAAATGAGTGACCAGAAAAA
>NC_060952.1:80282020-80301356 GCF_022045245.1 Lucilia cuprina
AATAATAATTTGAATCAAATAAAAAAAAATAAAGCTGTAAGTTTAGTGGTTTCTTTTTTATAAACATATATGTATGTTAAGAATTTTTCGATCTCACTCCTTATGTCTGTATATAAAGTAAACATAATATTTAGTAAAGGACCATTAAACTGTATAATGCTATACATACATAAATATACATGCACACAAAAATATGCTTATCCTTTGGTCATTAATACACGTACATATAAATAAGTATATTATGACCAGCTAGCTAACCTTTAGCTATAAAATTGTTAAATAGCTAACAAAAGGTCCAAACAGCAAATACATACACATGTTTATATGTGTTTATATAACATACATAAAGGAAGAAATATAATCCAAGACAATATGTTTTGAAAAAAAATTATCACTTTCCTATAAGTCACTAATACATATAACTTTTTCACTATATATTTTACGTGGCTTATATTTTATCAATAGTTCTTAACGTTTCTAGGAACATGTATAACTACGTTCATGATGAACACACAAATATTCGAAAATTAATACATATGTCAATAAATGTATCACTTTAAAAACGACAGTACAACCTATGGTTTAAACTATTTCGAATTATAGACCGTTCGCATAGAAATTTATAAGTAACATTTCTGTGCACAAAAACAATATTTGAGTCAAATTTACAAATCTGGTAATGAATTATGTGCGTTTAAGTAAATTTCGGAAGGTAACAGACAAATTTATCGGTAGTTTATTTTCAATTAACATGTTGTACCTTTTCTGGCCCTTTATAACTTTTGAACTAATTAACATAATAAAATTTTTATAAGTATTTCGGCAACATCTCCAAAAATTATTAGACACCTGTTTCGTACTTTTTTTTAAATTCAGTCCCTTTTGGGTGTAAAAGAGAGAAAACTGTATTTATGGTACTTTTTTAGCACATTAAGAAAACTTTTTCGGTTTATTGAATTATTCCTATTAAATTAAGGACTAGCTCTGTAATATTTATTGTAATAAAATGTTTGCATTTCACTGGGGAAAAAAAAGTACCAAAAAGGGAAAAAAACGAAAAAATGTAGATTTTAATCGTTTGAGTTTCATCTGTGATATATAGATTTAAATACGGAATATTTTATAAACTTAATTCTCGAAAAAGTATATTTCTAAGCGAAAAGGGGAATAAAATTCCTTAAGAAAGAACTTTTTAGTACTTTTTATCTCCTAAATGGTACTTTTTTAATTTTCTAAAATATTCAACCTAGGAACATTAATTGTTACATACATGGCCTTGACTGAATAATTTTCTGTAAGTGAGAACTATTTGGTACTTTCCTATTCTTCAAATGTATTTAATATTGAACACAGAAACATACAATTTTTGATTAAATGATAATCTATTAAAGTTATTTGATGTACTTTTTTTCAAATAGTACTTTCTAATTTTTCTAGATGAATGAAACTAAAAATACCATCTTCTTACTGGATGCGAATTTAAAAAAATTATAAAACTGAAACATTAAAAAAATGTTTAATCATTTGTAATTTTCTATAAAAGTATGTATGTATTTAATTTAAGTTAGGGTAGCGAAGCACCCAGGGTATGCTAGTCGATTAATAAATTGATTATTTTAATTATTAGTCTAAAGGGGGCAAGAGTCCTACATGGGGAGATGTTCACCATTGTATATATTTTCTGTATATTTTCTGAGTATCGTGAGCTGTATAACCAGCGTTAGGAATTTGCATAAAATTTGCATCGATTTGTTGTTGTATATTTTTTATTTTTTTATATATTGCATATTTTTAAAATTTTTATTTCATATTTTTAATTTTTTATTTGTATTATATATTTCTACAATAATTTTGTTATTCCCTCTTTTGGATTTATTTTAATGATACACACATATAAGTAAATCTTCTTTCACATAAAAAATAACATATATTTAAAATTAAATTAAATATTTATCTTTAAATTAAATTATATTTAAAATATATTCAAAATTTGTATAGAATCGGCAGTACTCCACAATACTTTCTTATTTTATTAAAGAAAATATTTTCCAATTTTATAGTGCATATTATAAGCGCATATTATGCATTTTTAGTGAATGGAAATCCTTGTATATAAATAAAAATTTGTGAAAAAATTTAGCACTCTACATCTTTTAGTTTTTACATTGCCCAAGGAAATTCTTACTAATATAAAAATATATATTTTTTCTGCTTAGATGAGCATTGGTTTTTAATATTTTTTAGGAGTTATTAAATTAAATACTTTCTTTAATTTATAGTTATTGGGTGTACAGTATAATTTATTTTTTTCTTTTTCATATATTTATTATTTACAGTAAAAAAAAAATTATTTAGAAATAAAATAATAAGAAATGAAAAACGAAAAATGCTTCATAGTAATGCTTGAATGCAATTCTGTTTGCAAATTTATTCCATTTTCTATTTCAAAGTTGTTCAAAACTAAACGAATAAAAAAACAAACAAAAATATATAGTAAAATAAAAACATGCTCAATTCCTTTATACATTCAGACATTTCTTACACAGGATTACGTTGTAATTCTTTGTACAGTTTCTTTTTTAAAAGGAAAACATACAAATAAATAAATAAATTCACAGAAGAAGATAAAACTATATATATGTGCAAATATTAGGTTTATTCCAAAAAATATGGTTTTTGTTAGACTATTTCTTAGTTTAATTGGTTTCTGTCCAATTTGAAATACAGAAATGCAACCATCATCACTTCTTTATGTTAAAATTAAACACCGACAATTATGGTTCAATCATTACTATTATCCAATAATCAATTAATATAATAATCCATCTTTAATTTAAAAAATCTTAATTTATTTAAGATCTACCTTAATATTTTTTAACAAAAAATATCAATAAAACAATCATTGGATTGAAAATTTAAATCAAACACATACATGCTAGCAAAAACTTTCATTACCATGAAAGCGGTTAAAATACAAACATTAATTTACACAATAGCATCATAATTTTAACACGGTGATATCATTAGAGGCAAGTATTTACACACAAAAACTTTAGAAAGTATTTACTTATATAATACATTATTAATAAGACCTTATTAGACCACTTCTATGCAATCCATAAGATATGTAGCAGTCACTGAAAGATATGTTGTTAGGTTAAAAATTACAATTAAAAGTTATTAACAAGTCTTTGCTGGGGTGTATAGAAAAACCTTCAGAATAAGGAGATATTCCAAAAAAAGAGAAACGCATTTGATTAGAAAACGCATTTAATATTGGAAATTGTTTTATAAAGGTCCGTAAAAAAAGAGAAATATGTATAATAATCTTAAAATGTATGACAATCTACTTGAGATTTTAACAACTGATTCTTTTTAGAATTATATTTTGGTCTAGAAAAAAATGTAAAAAAACAGTTTTATTACAATTTCCTATTTCTGATTAAACAAATTAATTTAAATAAAAACTAATCTTTTAATTATCATATATATAAAAAAGTGAATTTTTAATTTTGATGGTTTATGTTTTTTAATATCAATATTTTCTAAATTCAAAAAGCCCGAATTTTGAGTTACAACAGTTTTGTAGTGAATAAAAGATATGTTTTCATATTGGGTATAAATCGGCTTAATAAGAAAACTGTATTTCTTAAAAATATTTTAGTTGTAACACACTAATGATTGCTTTTAAATAAGAAGCATTGTACTAAAATACTTGTTTCCAAGTACCAGACTATAAATTTACGTAAAAATTTAACAGAACTTATTTAAAACAAGTAAGAAGTTATAGTCGGGCGAGGCCGACCATATAAAACCCTACACTTGTATACGAAGTTGAATTGTACCTTGCCTCAGATATTTTAATTTTATTTAATATTTAAGTAAAATTTTGATGGGCGCTTTTTAGAGGGACTACAGTACCAAAAATGTAAAAATGGACCTTAACTAGGGTTTGTCCCTGGGATAATAGAAGACTACGTACTAAATTTCATTCAATTATCTTCAAAATTGCGGCCTGTAGTTTGATTACAAGGTTAACGTGGACGGACAGACAGATAGACAGACAGACGGACGGACGGACGGACGGACAGATTGACTGGCAGACTGACGGACATAGCTAAATCGACTCAGAAAATGATTCTGAACCGATTGGTACACTTTAAGGTGGTTATAGGACCAATATTATTGTGCGTTACAAAGAACAGCACAAACCCAATATACCCTCCCCACTAAAGTGGTTGGGGTATAAATATTTTAGGGTATATATAACTTTCACCTTCGTGAGAACAGTATATATAAGTATGTCATTCAGTTTGTAATTTCTACAATATAAAGTGTATATATTCTGAATTCTGGAGTATATATCCTGGATTCTAACAGATATCAGAGTCGATTAAGCCATATCTGTCTGTCTCTCTGTTTTTCGCTCTATTTCAGAAATTTCAGAATAGATATATGTATTTTTAATTTCAGTCTTCAATAATTCCATTTAACATGCTTACGAGAATTTTCTCTGAAAAATTCGTCGAAAAATTTACACGTACACGAATGAAAACAACAACAACGTTTACATGGTGCTTGTTTGTGTGAAGGTTATGTTTCCTTGCTTGTTAGAAACAGTAAACGGATGGAAACAGCTACATTTGGTAAGTTGTTTATTTTGAATTAACTTCCCTGTTACTGTGATAAGAAACAATTTATAAACGTAATGCGAATTTCATGGAAAAATTAAGGAAAAAATATTAAATTTAACACTATTTCTGAAGGCTACATAAGATTCGGCACAGCCGAATGTAACACTCTTACTAGTTGTTATACCCTACACTACTATATTGGGGAGTGTAGTGTCCATTTGTGTTGATGTTTGTAATACCCAAAGATATTTGTTCTACACCTTAAAGTATACCAATCGGCTCAGAATAACTTCCTGAGTCGACTTAGTTCGCCATTTTCAAGATAATTTGATGAAAATTGGCATATACTCTCAAGAACGCTGTTGAAAATGATGGAAATTGCTCCATTATTTCTCCTAGCCCCCATACAACTGTACACCCCGAATAGGTCTTTTTGGGCTCATAATTACGTTAAATGTTTCGGAATTAAGTGAAGCAACAAATTAAATTATTTATTATTTAGAAAATAACAAAAATTTTTAACTTACTGTCTGGTATAGGGTATCATATGGTGGGCCATGCCCGACTATACATTTATACTTGTTTTATATTTTTGAAAATAGTTATCCAACAAATTGTGAATTTTATGTCTGTATGTATATTTTTGCATGCATTTTATTTTTGGTACTTTTTACAGAAATAATATGTCAATGAAGATACATAGTAAAAAACAAGTCAAAATGTTATATTCAGCTTTAAAGACTATTAAATACCCATAATAAAATCATATATCGTAGAATATGGTTTTGAATTATTAAATAAATATATCTAATTTTCAAAATACGGTGAAATGAGTTCCCTCAATGCGAAACGTCTTTAGCCCCCAAACATTTATCCGTTGTCTATAGATCGTCTTAGAATTAGTTAAATTCGTGAATATCTATACATTTGTGGATTTTTCAGCAATATTTCGATATGTTACTAGCGGAGTGTAAAAAACAATATACCCCACCTTTTTTGATATATTTATAAAAGTTGAAATCACTATGGATACTACAAATGAAATGCATATTATGGATTATTTTTAAAATAAATAAAATAATAGCAACAAGTATTAGTGTAAATATGATTTTATGCAGGGTTTCTACAGTACGAATATATTTTTAGTTTCCTACGGTTCACATTATAGCTCTAAAAGCTTTCCTAGTAACTTTATTTAATTATGTTGCTTGTTTGACGTCAAACGGAAAAATATTATTATATCAATTCAAAATTTCATAATAATATATAAGTTTAAATATTTTAATTTTAAAGTTCCTTTAATTTTTAATGCTACTTTAAAGTATTTAAAAAAATACAAATTCAAGCAACATTTTTACATCTTACAATTAACATTGAAATCCTAATTATATTAAACAAAATTTTTATTCGTGGTTTAACTACAGCGATTTCTGCTTCAAACATTTTATTCTATTACAACAAATTGAAAGCCATAAATTACGAATAAATTTTTGAAGCGCAAAAATGCTCAATTTCCTGTAAGTGTTAGAAATTCGATTGCTGTGTGGTTTAAACTTTTACTGCTTTTCCATGGCTTAAGTTTTGCTTTAACTATCTGCTGTTTATTTCGCACACAAATTCAAACATACATTTATAACTACAAACATATTCCACATAAATTACAAAAAAACTTTATACAAGTGCAAATCCATACATACAGACATACATATGTATGAGCATGAGTCTAAAACCTTTTTATGTGAGTTTAGTAAGAAAACCAACATGATAATCTTTATGTTATTTGCGAGATGAGGAAAACAAATAACAAAAACCATAATAATTTCTTATAAATTTGTAGATACTTTCTAACAATTTTCAAGCTAAAATTTATAAAAGTTGGCTAATGCAAACAAAAGGAAATTGCAAAGGAATAGTTAAAGTTATTTATTACAAATTTAATTTTATGTTCAAAGTAGAAGGTTAGTAGTCACATTCTTCTTAATAACTTCTAAGTATTTGTAATATCATGTATTAATATAATTACTATATCAGAATAGAATAAAGTAACCACCAATTAATACTTTTCATATATTATCTTAAATAAATGTTATATGAATTTAAAAAATTACTGTTTGAAATTGACACAGTATCATTGTACAATATTTGCCTTGTGGCAATTTAATGATAAAAATATCAAATAGACATTTTTACAAAAATGCCAATATTATTGGAAAAATTTTTATTTAGAATAAGTTTGATTATTTAGAGTGGATATCCAATTCTTGTACATTAAACAAATATTTGGTATATATTTTTTGTTAAAATGATTAAAAATAATTTATTAAAGTAGACGTATTTAAAAATGCATGGTCTTTGTATTGGGGCGTATACTTTATATCTACAGAAAAAAGATAAAATATTATTACTCATACGTGTATGGGGAAATAATTATAAATTTATACCATCCTAAAAATATGCTACAAATTTATATATATTTTCGTGTCAAATGATCCAACAATAAAAGTCTATGTCTTCCGATTTGTATAAAATTTGCACCAAGGTTGGGATAGTAGAACAGACATATTTTGGTTATACAGGGTTTTATTATTTTCAACATTTTTTTAAAAATTTACAAAAAAAAATTTTTTTAAAAAATAATTATTTTAATTTTTTTATCAACTAAAATCAATTTTCAATCAATTAAAAAATTACTTGAATTTATAACAAATTTAATCGAGGTAAATATTTTTTTAAATAAAAATTAAAGAATGAGAAAAACATGTTAATTAAAAATAAACTACCGATATTTTTTTCTGTGAAGGATATAAATAAAGTGTTTAATTACGCTCGTTAATTTTTTATTTCATATCCGAAGAAATGCACTTATACTTCGTATGAGAGTTATGTACACTTCTTTACTAGTTTCTCTATTAGGAATCTACCCTATGACTTCCGATCTCAGAGGGTATATTTAACTTTGTCATTCGGTGTAAGGAATGAACAGAAAAAATGTAACAGTTACATTTACGTATACTAAGTAATATTTTTACGGTAACATTTATGTAATAAAGCGTTTAAGTTTAATTGTACCTTGCCTTAGATATACTTAAGCCATTTATTGTTTAATAAAACTGAGGATATTAAAGTAAAATTTAGGTGGGGGCTTTATATAGGGGCTAGGGTCAAATGAGGCCCTATAATTATAAAGTTTATGAGGGTCATCAAAACTAGTATAGAACTTGGTTTTGCAACTTCTTGTCGAGATACGAGTATATTGAACATAATTATGAACTTAAAAGCCCTATTTGGCATGTTCAGTTATATGGAGCCTAAGTAAAATAATATACGGCTGTTAAAAATTTTCAATAGGCTTCGTCTATGGTGCCATAAAATATCACGCGCCAATTACAAGGTTCCAAGCCCTATTCGGGGGAACGGTTGTATGGGGACCAGGTGAAATAATGCACCGATCTTAAACATTAACCATAGATTTCGTCCCTGGGATAATAAAATATCATTTACCAAATTTCATTTAAATTTTAAGGTTTACATTGACGGACAGACAGACATAGCTAAATCGACTCAGAAAATGATTCTGAGCCGATTGGTATACTTTAAGGTGGACCAACATTATTGTGCGTTACAACATCAGCACAAACTCAATATACCCCCCACTAAAATGGTGTAGAGTGGCATCGTATACCTACATGTATATACATTATTTCTAGTGCAATTTTGATGATTTTTTTCTAAAGTAGGCAATTTAGAAAAGTTTTTTTTTTATTTATTTTATTCGGTAATAAATAGTTACTACTGAAAAAAGTTATTGAGATAATATAGCTAAGTGTTTTTAATTAGTTATTTTCATCAAGATATTTCACACCTGTTTATATTAATTTCAGAATTTTTTAAATATTCAACAAAATATATATTTAAATATTTATTAACGAAGAGAAACATACAAATTAAAATATTATCGCGAACATATAATCTATAAAATGGAGGAATGTAAATAAAATATCTCTGAATATTAATATAAAAATGGTGTAAACGTTTCAAACTGAATACGAAAGTTATTTACACGAATTAAATAAAAAAAACAGAAAATAAAAATGTAAATAGTATATATGTATATATCCATGTACAAATATGGATTGTGATGAAATGGAATCATCTTGTAAAACGCACACTCATTTGTATGTACCTATGCATACATATAAAAAACGTATTTTTTACAATTAACCATTTTAATTGACATTACTGTATTTATTTTTTATTATAACTTACATCACTATATTGAGTAGGGTATTATGCGTTTGTGCTGATGTTTGTACAAACCAAAATACACACCTTAAAGTAAACTAATCGGCTCAGAATTACTTTCTGAGTCAATTAAATTATGTAGGTCTATCTGATCCTTTGTATGTCTATATGTACATCTGTATATATTTGTCCCTGAGTATATCCAATTACTTCGATTAAGAGATGTCAGTCATTGTGACCGTGTAAAGCTTGTGTGCATGCTACACCTCATTATTTAGTTGTTGTAAAACATGCACAAATTTATAAGTGCCATGAACATTTTTAGATTAACTAAAATATTTTTAAGTCTAATTAAAATAACATTTATATGTTTTTGAAAACAATACATAGTTACAGTGAACATAGTATAGTTGTAATAACCATATGTTTTTCTCTGCGAGTTCATGTTCATTGTTAAAAAATCCTATGTGATACCACAAAAACAATAAGCACCATCTTATAACATACAAGTACTTATAAATATTAAGTTAAATTCCAAATTCCAAGAAAATTTTCGCCCGCTATTTTTTTCACTACATCTCTTTTTATTGTCTGCTTAAAATAGTATGTATACAGTTTTTTTACGAACAATACTTATCCTACAACATTTCTAACATAATTTTGAATTAGATTTTTCAAATCTATTTAATCTAAATGATTTTGTTCATAGATTTTTAGGCTCCACAGTATATTGATATTGTGTCCAAATTCATATTTAAATCACTTCCTTTTTAAGTGTATTGATAATAATTTTTTTTCATTACTATCAGTTGACTTTTGCTTATCACTGTTTACATTCATTCTAACTTAGTTACTTAATGAAAACTAGCGCTCACCAATATATAGTACTTTCCATTTCCATGGCATTACTTGCTACTTATACATTTGTAAATTCTACAGAGATTTAAAATGAAATTTCATGTCCTTTTCTTTATTTTTCAAACTTCGTCTTCTTTTACTCTCTTTGTAGTTTTTTTAACCAATACAAACTAATGAAACACAAGAGTAGCGGTTGTTGCAGAGGAAAAACGGATTTCAACAAACCAGTCTGTGTTGTTCGGTTCTAGTGTTACGAACAAGTAAAAAAAAAGAAAAGGACATGCAACTGTGTGTTTTTGTACAGTCATATGAATGTAATACTGTTATTCGTTGCAACATCAATACAAACAATAGCTGAACGAGAATTGTAAAAATTACAATAGTAAAACATGCGATAATCTAACTATTCTTCACTCTATGGAATAATTACGATGGATGATTAAGAATTATCGAATTTATAAAAAAAAAACGAAATTATCTTAAATGCTTAACATTACTTAGTAAGTTCAAAAGGAGGCCACTATCGTGCCTCTTTTAGGCTCCTTAACCAGTGCCTCAGGTGGGAATCGAACCACCACCATCGGTCTACCAGATTAGAACATTAAGTACTAACCTACCGGAGGCAACAATGTTTTCAATATGTTAATAAATCTGAATTTTAACCGATCTTATCACTTGGCCTTCGTACACAATCATTGCACAATCATTGTTACTGTAATAATCTACTCAACTATTTTACATATACATACATATATTTGTTACAATTCTAATCTAATTTAATTGCTAGCAATGAGAGTTAAATGTTTCAAAATAGAGATGAAAAAATATTACAAGATTTTTGTTAAATTAGGTTTGTATATTTCATTTGATTACTTAAAAAAAAAAAAAAAAAATTTCTTTAAAAGGAAAAAACAACATAAAATAACTCTTAGTTAAATGAAAACTTTAAATTCTAATGAAGAACTAAGTAATGTTCACTTATTAAATTGGATAGCAGCCATATTTGATTTGGCAAGGAAACCAAGACACAAGCTTCTGCTTACTTTCATTAGGACTGAACAAGTATTGTTTGTGGATCATAGTAATCGGTTTGGAATTGTTTTCCGATTTAATAAAGCCATTTCCATCTGTTTGTCTGCCCATGTAAACTTTGTAGTGAAAGTACGGATTCTAATTATACCCTACACCACTATTGTGGGAAGGGTATTATACGTTTGTGCTGATGTTTGTAACATACAACAAGTAAGAGTGTTATATTCGGCTATGCCGAATCTTTTATACCCACCATCAAATCACTGATATATAAATTAACTTTGATATTTTGAATATTTTATTATTATATATCGATATTAATAAGAACATCAGGGTAACATTTGAAAGAGGTCCATTGATGGGGGTTTTACTATTGACAGTTCTAATTTTTATAGCGAGTAGGGGTATTTATACATACATATATGGACCAATTCTCATAAAAGTCTGTTGGAAGATTTCAGTTCCTTATTTGTTTAAAATTTCATCGATCTACTTGTATTTTGAAGCCATTAAGGAGCATTTAAGTCATAAAATATGGTAGTGAGAGTTTAAATCAAAATTGTTTTATGTCGAGTTGCATTGCGGTATTCGTATTTTTCGCGTCATTTTCTGGGGCGGAATTTATATGGGGGACTGATCGTCATAAAAATTGATAGAAAGATTTCGGTTCCTATAGAAGAGATAGAGATATTAGCTTACACGAAACTAGTTTATGTCGAATTTCATAAATCTACTAGTATTTTTAAGCCAATACTGAGCTTTAAAGTCATTTACTGAAGGGACCTTATATGGGGGTAGCGTCAATTATAGACCGATCTCCGTAAAATTTTGTAGAACGATCTTGGTTACTACAGGTCAGGTTTATATCGAATTTCATCGCTTTACTCGTTTTTTATTGCTTTACTCGTTTTTTTTTTTTGATGGGGATATTATATAGGGGTAGGTCAATTAAGGCTCGATCCACATAAAATTAAGTTAAGAGTTTTTGACTGGCAAGAAACTTAATTGAGTCGAATTTTATTACTATACTCGTATTTTTAAGCCAGTAATGGGCCTTATGTTGAGGTTAGGGTCAATTAAGGCCTGTTCCACATAAAATTTGGTAAAGCGATTTTGGCTTGTGAAAAACTTACTTCTGTGAAATTTCATCGATATACTCGTATTTTTAAGGCAGTAATGAGCGTTAAAGTATTTTTATGGAGGGTAGAGTCAATTATAGACCGATCCACATACAATTTGGTGGAAAGGTTTTGGTTCCTAAGATACATACTTATGTCAAATTTCTTCGCTATATTGGTATTTTTACGCCCATAATTAACGTTAAAGTCGTTTTCTGAAGGGGGCCTTATATGGGGGGAAGGGTCAATTGTGAACCGATCCACATAAAATTTGGTAAATTTTGAATTGTATAAATCTTACTTCTATGTAATTTCAATTGTGGGTCAATTGTGAACCGATCCACATAAAATTTGGTAAATTTTGACTTGTATAAATCTTACTTCTATGTAATTTCATTGATATAATTTTTAAGCCAGTAATGAGCATTAAATAAATTTTATGGGGGGACTTCTTATGGGGGGTAGGGTCAACTATGGACCGATCAACATAAAATTTGGTAGAGATATTGCCTAGTATAAAACTTATTTCTGGGAAAATTGGTATAGAGATTTCGGCTAGTATAAAACTTACTTCTGTTAAATTTCATTGCTTTAGTCGTATTTTTAAGCAAGTAATGAGCGTTTTAGTAATTTTATGGAGGGTCTTTATATGAGGGGTAGGGTCAATTATGGACCGATCCACATAAAATTTCATAAAGATTTTTTGGCTGGTACGATAGAGGTTCCAGAATATATATACTTTATGGGGTCTTAGAGCAATATTTCATTGTGTTACACCATCTTTTTTGATGGTGGGTATAAAAACATAACAATGAAACAAATAAGATCATTCTTATTTGATACTCTTTTTGTACATTTTAATTTGAAATGTTCATTCTATGTGAAGAATTTATCATTCTTATGTCCATTTTGTTTATAAATATTCCCAATTTATAGTAGTACAATTTAATCTTCAAAATATTTCATCTGCCTCTCTATACGCCGGTATATGTTTTAAAGTGTCAGAAATATGTATTGGGAAAGATTCGTTGTGAACGTTAGACCAACCTTAACGGGTAATTATGTGTAGTTTGGGTACTTCCAAAATATGCAAATACTTGAGAAGTATTTTGCTGTAATCAGCCAAAAGATATATTTTAGAAAAATTAAATTGAATTGGGCCCACACCTAAATGACTGGGCCGACTTTAAGAAATTTTAAACAGAAATATATTTTATTTAAAAGTTTCAAAAAATGACGAAATACGTTAAAATTATATATTTTTTTAATGAAGACACAAAAGAAAGAAGGATACGGATGCGATCGTCTAAACACGATATGTAATGAAACCTTACTACATTGAGTAAAACAGGGTACACTAAACAGGTATATGCATCACTACAACAATACAAAAACAACATGTATTTTGTTTTTGTAATTGTATGAGCTCAATGTCAAAATAAATTAAAATATTTTTTGATGTTTGTCTTTTAAAAAAATTCTTAATTTTATTTCAAAAAACATGCAGTGATTTTAAATGGAATTTTAAGGGATATGCATGTTTATATACTTATATTAAGGTGGATGCTATTGGTAAATGTTACAGAGGAATTGGCAGAGGACCTGACAAAAGCAAGATTTTGGAATAACCTGATTTGTGCCACGAAATTTGTATCTTTAGCTACAAAAGTTTGGCAAACGAAAGTGGGCGAAAACGGGCGCAATGCGGAAGATGGTTGAAATGTATTTTTTGTGCAAACAATATTATTTTTTTACAAACTAAACATTTTAAATTTTTTTATTATTAAAATTTTATTTTGTTTCAAATAAACAAAAACATATTTTGACAGAGAAGGTATGCAAATAAGAAAACAAAAAATGATCAGCTGTTCGATTGCATATACCAGTTCAGTGTACACTGGAGTAAAATACTGATGGGAAATTTGAAATTCGTCGTATTAGATTAGGGGTGTATTTTTTAGGTAAACTAAAAAAGTGAAAAAGCTGTTTCCATCTTACTTTGTTAGACCTGGTTCACACTAGGAAACTTTTTTGGGAAACTTTTGGTTTTTGTGTGTAAGAGAAAGAGAAAGTAATATCAACCATCTTTTTCTATCACACACAAAATCAAAACGACGAGTTCTGTGTAACTCCAACACATATGTAAGAAACTTACTCTCTCTACAAACTTCAAAACTTTGTCGCGAAAATTCGTGGCTTATAGAACTTGAAAATATTTTTTATCACTTAACGTTATATTTTATTATTTTTTTGCACACTCTAAATATATTTAATAGCCCGAAAAGATTTAATTTTTTACAAACGAAAAAAATATTTTTTTTATTTTTTTGACATTTAATTTTTGTTGTTGAAATTAAAACGAAAAAAGAACAATGTTGTAAATTTTCGTATGGTACAAGAAAAAAATATTTCAACTAACTTAATTATTATTTCAATATTGCAGATTAAAAAGCAAAGATACGTTCATATATAATGTTTATAGATAAATTATGTTGCAAAATATTTAAAGAAATCTTTTAAAATATAAATTCAAATGAAATAATTTTTTTTTATATTTTTAAATCCGATTTTTTGCAACTATGTTGGCTTGAGAAATCTACTAATACATTCTTAGAGTTACAAAAAATGACAGTCGGTTTAAGCGTTTCACTTCTTATTTATTCTTTGGTGTGAACCATGTCTTATTGTTTTATACAAATCGTGGAAACACAAAAAGTATAAATCATTCGACTTTAATTATCTTTTTTGAATATTAATAGATCTATAGATTTAATATTATAAATCATTTAAAATCCCGGTCAACGCTGGTAAAAAAGCTAGTATTTTATAAAATTATTGCAACAGCTTCATTTAAGAATGGTCTACATAAACATAATATTCAATCAGAAAATCAACGTGCTCTATTTGTAAAACAATCTATATGTATCCATGAATCCCATAGATGTTTCGATATTGATTGTGTTAAAAATATGCATACATGCCTACCTTTTTTAAGAGAATTGTTCATAAATAAAATTCGAATACACAGGTAAAAAGTAAATTTATGTTTTCCAATTAGAACACGGCGATTCCAATGTAAAAAATTAGTTTATTTTTTAGAACAAATGTAAATCAATGAAATACTATTATGAAATGTTTATCAGTAAAGTAATTGATGAAATAATTCAAAGAATTATCAGAAAAAACGCACTGAGTGGTCTTTCAAAATCATTAACTACGATAGGTGAGCGGCTTGTATTCAAGGAAAAACATTGAACTCCTCACTTATCTTATCCAAAGTCTATATACGAACTAGGAAGAACTATGTTTATATTTTGATCTCTAAACAGAACTTAGGTAGATTGGAACCAATATAAAGTGGACTGTAGTGTGGTACAGGAAAAAAATACTTAATTTAGATATTAACAAATAGAGATGGTTATCATCACCTGAAGTTCACAAAAGTAATATTTTTAACTAACACGTATACTTATATATATTTAGAATCCAAATCAAGAATTACTATCCAGATCCAAATACGCCTACTGTATTTTATTCATAAAATAAACAGATAGAAAATTAAGATTTTAACATGTAATAGTTCTATAGTGATATATGATGATGAGATTTCCGTAATGTAGTTTTTGTTTATTAATACAAAATGAGGAAAGAAATAGATTATTTTGATATAACATATAATTTTTTAACTCACCATTTTTTCTATAAGAGTAATAAAAAGTTTAAATTTAATAAGATAATAATATTAATAGTAATAATAATAATAAAAATAATAATAATAATAATAATAATAATAATAATAATAATAATTATTATTATTATTATTATTATAATTATAATAATAGTAATAATAAGCAATATTAAAAAATTAAAATAAAACTAAAAAACCATAAAGTATATTGACTAAAAAATAACAATAAGTTCAAATTTTATCATAAATCTTATTAATTAATATCACTATTTAATTTTTATGGTAGAAAAATTAAATTTAAGATATTTTTAAAAAATACAATAGAAAAATTTATTTATTTTTCCAAAAAAAAATAATTGATCAGATAAAGTTTTTTCTTACAATTTGGAAAATTTTACATAGGCAAATTACTTAGTTGATTCACTGTATGTATAATAAAATACCTAAAAATTGTGTTTACGAAGAAATTTGTATAAAGGGAAAAGTGTCGAGAAATACATTTCCGAAATATTACAATAACTTAATAGATTTGAATCATACCGATATATGCGATTTATGATGGTAAAATATATTTTGTTACCTTTATTGACGAGCATAGTAAAGGTACGTTAAGACCTATCAAATATTTGACAAAAAAGACGTAACCACTAATTTTTGAAAAATTTATTTCTGATTCACCATGATTTTTGTAGTTGCAAATATTGTCAAAACATATTATAAAGACGTTCTGAACTGATGTCGTCAAATATATATTATGTTTAAAGGAAATCAAAATGTAGATTTTTAAGGGTCATATAATTTTAGTCAAATATTTGATAGGTGTGAACGTAGCTTAAGTATTTTACAAAAACGTATTTTTTAAACTATAAGTCTGAAATTGCAACCAAATTAAAGAAAATATTATGAAGACGAACCAAGCAGTCGACTGTAACCAATTTTTCAGTCCCGGTCATACTGGATGTATTGGCCATCTCTTTATACCCCGGGATTGCAATAACACCAATCCCGGGGTATAAAGAGGTGACCCTATCCTCCATAAAAGGTTCCCTTCAGAAAATGACTTTAATCATTTCTGTCCTAAAAATTCGAGTATAACGATGAAATTCGGTACAATTAAGTTTCTTTACCCATCTGATAATGACTATAGCGCTCATTACTGGCTTCAAAATATGAATACAATGACGAAATTCTCTACCAAACCTCTCTACCAATTTTTTTTTGGATCGACTCATTAATAACTATCCCCCGATATAAAGTCACCTTCTGAAAATGATTATAAAAGTTTCCCCTCAGCTTTTAAAACGAGTATAGCGATGTAATTTTAAATAAACAAGTATTTATACAATTTTATGAGTATCGGTACATAGTTGACGCATATAAGGTCCTATTCAGAAAATTACTCATACGCTCACGGTTTAAAAAAAAGTAACATGTTGTTTAATGTTGGCTATATAAAATTTGGCACAGTCGAATGTAACATTTTCACTTTTTTTCAATATAATTTATTAAGAATGCATTTTGATAAGAGTTTGTTATAATCTTGTACCAAAAAATGTATTTATAAATTCTTTATAGTTTAAAGATTTTCCACAAAATTTCCATTACTTTTTATGCCTTTTTGATTTTCAAGCTTATGTGAATAAGTAATAAAAAATTTCCCAATTTATAATATATATTTAAAAAAAAAATATTTCACGAACAACTGATGTTATACCAACAAAAGTTAAATAAATAGTTGATTGTAAGAAGAAGAAAAAAATCGGAAAACAGGAAACATCATTTCAAATCTATTTGCAATGCAAAATTGAATTCAATGCGATTTCTACATCTGCAACCATTTATACACTTCTACACAACTACTACCTTACAGAGATTGTTAATAGAAATAATAGAAAAGAAATAAATAATATACATACATAAAGTACACATAATACATAAACAGTACCGAAAAGGAACTGCTTGATTACTTTTTAAAGGACAGATTTGTTGAGGAAAAAAAAAAGGAAACTCAAACGAAAGATGTTTCCGTTTTCTTCAAATAAAACTGTGGCATCCAAGATTAGCGGAAACATGTTGAGTAACATTGTGCAGAATGAATTCATTTAAAGTTTTTTTCTTTTACTAAATTTGTTTATAAATTTTGTTTAGTTTTTATGCAAAGCGTAATAAAAAATATTTTTTTATATTAATATTTATTATATAAAATCTACAAATATCAGTTGTAATAAGTAATATACCCAGTAAAAACTTTCAATACACAACAGCAATTTAAGTCATTATTTAAACCCGGAGATGTCATTGGAGGCAAGTACTTACCACAAATGATTACAAGTAAATAGAAAAAGTAGTCATTGTAAATCACATGAATAAACGTATACAGCATCTGTATCTTCACTGACAAGATGACTAATGAATTAGAAAGTATTTATATAAGACATTATTAGTAAGACCTTATTTGACTACTTCTCTGAAATCCAGACCATATGTAGTAGTCATTGAAAGTATGTTGTTAGGTAAATAATTACAATTGATAGCTATTACCCAGTTTTTGCTGGGTATGTAGTACATAGAAATATTTATCTGAAGTTGAACATATTATATATATTGTAGGTTCTGCATCGATCGAACTATAAACATTTAAGTCAAGCGTGGCTGAGCATATGAAACCCTACACATATTTTGAGAATAATATGTGATTCTTTAATTTATGTTGAATTGTATCTTGCCACCAATAAGAAATTGAAGAAAATTTAATTTTCTGAAACTGAATTTATAAAAGCGTGGGCCGATAATCATAAAATTTAGTAAATAAATTTACAACAGTTATTTTTAAAATGTAGAACTACTTTTTCTTAGTATTTTTAAGTGTTTTAAGGATAATTTAGTAATTTTCAGATATGTTCTTTCTATAGGAACTAGGACCATTACAAATTTTCAAATAGGTTATAGTTGTATGTTTTGTCGCGTATACGACTATTTTAAATATAACTTTAGGCTTTAAAGCCAAAATCGGAGCCATTGATGGAAAGGAAATTAAAAAAAATAATGGACCTATTTTAACCAAATCAATCCTGAAACCAAAAGTATTACGCGTACGAAATGTTTTTAATTTATATTTAAAACAAGTAGGAAAGTAGGGCATGGTCGACCATATAAAACCCTACACCATTTTTCAAATTTTTATTTTTTATAAAGAAACTTTTATGTTGAATGTTACCATAATTCCAAAATATTTAAGCAATTTATTGATAAAAAAACTAAAATTTCTAAATGAGGCTTTATATAGGTCAAATATGGGCCAATCCTCGGCAAATTTGGGAAAAAGATATATTTTCTAATAACAGTTAGTTTTGTTGAGTTTCATTGCGATACAAATGGTTACAAGTCAATTTTAGACGTTTAAGATATTTTTTGAAAGAGGGTTTATATGGGGGCTAGGGTCAAATAAGGGCCGATCCTTACGAAAATCTGCAGTGTTATTTATACTTATTTGTGCCAAGAGAGAAAGTAGAATATTTGACGTAATTAAGGCATAAAAGGTTAAAATCGGGAGGTACGGTTGTATGGGGCTAGGTGAAATAATGTACCACCATTTTCAAAAGACTTCGTCCCTGTGCTAAAAAACATGCTTGATCCAAATTTCATCAAATTATCTTGAAAATTGCGGCCTGTGCCTTGAGCACAAGGTTTACATGGACAGCCAGCCAGCCGGACAGACGGACGAACGAACGAACGGACTCAAAAAATTATTCTGAATCGATCGG
>NC_060952.1:80301456-80307892 GCF_022045245.1 Lucilia cuprina
CTGTCCAGATCTCGTGTGATCCCTATCGTGATTTCAACAGACAGACGGACATGGGTAGATCGTCGTAGATTTTAATGTAAACCCAGAATTTCTTGAAAAAAACTTCCAAAACTGACTAAGGTTAGAAACACTAACTAATTCCTGTCAGGCATACGCTACAGACAACTGATTACAAATTCTATTAAAAAAAAATTATGTTATTGATAACGACAACTCATTACCAAGTAATGTAGGAAATAAGTACATTACCTATTATACTCATGTTAAAGTAAATAAAACGGACATGGTAATGATCTCTCTCTTCTCTGTGTCAAAACCAATATTTCATGCACGCTAAAGAGACACCACTGTATGTTTGAATAATATGGCGAGTTAATAAGTATAGAGTTTTTATTCTGTGTGAGCAATTTTATTGCGCCATTTGTATTTATTTAAGAAAATATTTTTACGTGAACATAGTAAGTACTTGTACCCAATGCAAAGATCTTGTTCAATAATTTGTCAATAAATAATTAGCGAGAAGATGTTTTTTTTAAATTATTGATACATACTTATAATAAAATATAAAATAATATCAATATCTTTCTAAATTTTCGACGTTGTTTACCTTCTGTCTATCTATTGAGACTGGGAATAAGAAGTCATATTAAAACGAAAACGTGTAAAATTAATGCCGTTTAAAAGTGCTATTTAACTTTGACATTATTGTTAGCTTTTTATCACTTAAAATATCTAAATTGGAAAACAATAAAATTATGACAGTTTTATCGACATAAGTTACATATATACATATAATAAATTTATATACATTAGGGTTGACTACATAATTGCATGTTATTTATTAAGAAAATATATGTAAAGAAGTAATGGTACCGTTATTCTGCTTTGATGAATATCATATAAACACCATTAACTCTTAACGCAAATTTGAAGTGGATTCTGGAATGATATCAGTGTGGCTTTTGCAAAAGGTCTTTATGGGGTTGAACAGAATCAAGAATTAAATTATATATGTTGCAATATAGAGTATAATAAATTTTTCCTGCTTACATGTTATTTTAGAAACAAATTTAGTTTACCATACTAATAAACCAGCCAAAAACTAACTTTCCGGGAAATGTTAATATGTACTTATTTACAAATTTCTATTGAAATATTATCTTATTAACGTCACAATTTTAATTAATCATAAATATGTATGTAAAAATTATAGAACCTTAAAACCTAATTAAAATTAAGGTTAATTGGATTGTGAGAAATTAATTTATTGTGTTATAATACACATTTATAATCGAAGAAAATTTAATTAACATTATTTAGACAAACTTCTTTATTACAAACAATTATTAATATTTAACGGAAAAAATATGTTAGTTTATACAATTTAATATAAATATGTGATATACAAGTAGGCATATTTAATTTTGTGTATAACATAACATGACAGAACATAGATTAGCCTATTAGTACTATTGTATTGTACATTATTTATACGACAATAAGAAAATGTTTTTAAAACACGCATATAAATAAACTTAAGCTAAGTTTTATAGAAATATTTCTCAATATAACATAGAAATAGGGTATGATATATAACCGATTAGTTTATGGTGGTTAGGGAATAGTGTTTGGATTAAATATCATATCATAATGTATGTACAAATTTCTGGCCTGCAAAAGAATTATTTGATTTTTGTTTATGTAGGGCTTATTGCAGTAACTCGATAAGTCACCCACCATCACAATTCGACTTTATGTGAGTTTTGAGTTGCAAGAAACTATACCATTGTCCTTAAAAAGATTATTAATATATTGCTGATATTAGAATGATGTCTTTTGAACAATTTGTAAAAAAATATATTTCATAAACTCAATATGCCACATATGAGAATGTCTTTTATAATTATGAAGATAAAAGCAGAATTGATAATTTATAATTTACTGTTGCTGTAATAAAATCATTAAACTATAAAAAAAATTATATGGGTCAAAATTTTGAGAGGTATAATTTTTTTAAATTAATGTGGCTTTAAGTTACCTATACCAACACATACAGGACCTGTTTTAGTGTTGAATAATTGAGATATATTTAGCCAAATTTATTTTGTTGAATAATTAATTTATCGGGATAAAATTAAATAGAAATATGTTTTGTGTTCCATTTCATAAATTTTTCGGATCGGTCCGAAAATCAAATATTTCATTAATTTATTAAGCTATTTAAATAGAATCATATATATCATTGAATTATAAAGTTTTATTGATAAAATTCGACTTGTATATGTCTTGTATACATTTAAACCGTTCCATATAAGATTCACTTCCGAAAATTATAAAAAACGTAAATATTTCATTGTAAAATAAAGTTAAATTGATAGAAATCGACAGAAATATGTACTTTTTTATATGAATTACTCTCCGAAATTTTTTTCCGGATAGGCCCGAAATTGGTCATAGCTCTCATATAAAATCCACTTCCTATAACCACTTAAACTTAGTTATACAAAAATTAAATAGTTAAATGTGTTTTAATAAAATGAAGATGAGGGTGGAGGGTATTTACGATTTGGTACAGCCGAATATAGCATTCTAACTTTTTGCTATTCTGTTTGTAACACATCGAAATATAAGTGTAAAACCCATACAAGTATATATTTATATATGGGTACTAGCTTTGAAATTCGGCATAGATAAATAAGTTTATTTAATTGTATGAAGATCGGTATAGCGATGACATCACGTATTTCATATAGTCCAAAATCGTTTATATTTTATAAGTATTGATGCAAAATTGACTTTACCCCATATATAAGGTCCCTTTCAGCATGAAATTTTTATCCTCAACTGGTTTAAAAAACGACTATACCGATGAAATTCTACATACATAAATACGTTTCTTACAACACAAAATCTCTCTGCCAAATATTAAGTTCGAAAAGAAATGTACATACATTCATATATACATCAAATCCGAAGAAATAAACCTAGGCTTCTATCGGGCCTGTTGTGCGCTTCAGGTGAAGAAATGGTGGTAAAATTTATTATAATGAAGTTTTATAGGAACAAAAACCTATCTAGAGGCTCTATTCCTAAAAACAATCTGATGTCTATATTAACTTCGATTAGAAAAATTATAAAATATAAAATGAATATCAAATAAATGAGATACCTTCACTAAAATATTACGGCACAAAATTTGATAGTGGGTATAAAAGATTCGCCTTGGCCGAATATGATACTCTTACTTGTTATTTGTTATGTTTTAAAAGTTCTACAATATTTGTGTGGCTCCGTAATGGAAGTTATATTTGTCCTGACATATATATTTGGTGAGCTAGATAAAAAGATAAAAATGTTTGTGTTTGGGAGAGTTTATTAAACCCTGATAGAGGGTATATATAACTTTGTTATTCCGTGTGTTACACCAAGAAATATTCATTTGAGATCCAACATATATACTTTGTTGGATCTCAAATGAATTTTAACTTATTAATTTTTAATATATTTGGCAAATACGATATACAATACAGTAAACATAAAACGAAGTAATTCCAATGATGATGCATTAAATACCAATCGGAATTTTGCAAGGATCCCCATCTCGTCAGAGAAATCATTTTGAACGCTTTTCATACTCTGATATCACTACACTGCAAACACACTTTTTACCTCTGCTAAATCGGATAATTTGAGATACAAAATATGTACGTTAAACATACAAAATTAAATCTCGTTCACTCCCGCCTAATTCTTCAGCTAAAGTACAAAGTAAATCGGTCATCCAAATCATAAACGGTACGAGATTATTTTTTGTAACCTTTTAGCAAAGAGAAAAAATATATATAAATTAAAAAAAAGTTCATCTCTAAAAATTAGCCAGTTAGCGAATCAACGAACCAAAGCGTTAAAAGTTTTACAATACGTGTGTACAAATCTACGAAAAAAAAGTAATATCACTGCACAAGCAATTGGATTGGCGGGTAGCACACCCACAGGCAGCTGAATGCCAGTTCGTACTCTTTTGTTTATTGCTAAGGATACTGTGTTGAATTTCTGTTAATGTTGGCTTTTGTTCTTCAAAAGCGAACAGGAGAGAAAAAAGTGTGCTAATTATGATGAAAGATTTCTGCTTCTTTTAACGTTAATCCATTTGGAAAATTAGAAATGAAATTTTAATGAAAATGTTGTTGGATTCTTCTTATTAGGTTTTTATTTTAATTTCATTTTTGTTTTATGTATTAAGTACAAGCAAACAAAACAATTTGTTTGCTATCATCAATTTTCGTTGTTTTATACGTATATATGTATGTATTTCTTTGTTGGCTGAATACGTTAATACCGCTGTCAATGTATCTGTTAAGAAATTTGTTTTGAGATCATTTAAGATAAACAAAATAAAACGTGAAGTTTTTAATTATTTGTAGGAAAATGTTCATATTTTATTTACATATTTTATTGTTTGGTTAGTTTAAGTACTACAATTATAAGATTTATTTATAAAATATCAAAACTTTTTAATTTTAGATGATAACATCAACTTTAGTTATTCACCTATCTCAACATTACTTTCTTATTTACATAAGTTATTGGTAATTGAAAGCAGACTTTTTTAGTTTTTTCTATTATGGATAATTTTACATTTTGCATTTAAGAATCTAAAGGTGTAGTTTTAGAGTTCCAGTTAATCCAATTGCCTTAAAAAATCCGTCAATCTATCCATGTTTTAGAAACTAGAGACATTAAAATTAAGGTAGCTGAAGTTCCAGTAGAACCTATTATATAATTGATAAGGTAGTATTTTGCTCGAAATTCGATTCTAGTAAGACTGCTTCTAAAAGAACTGTTTCTAGTGGAACCTAAAGCAGAAGTGATGCAACGCCCGCTAATAGTAGTTTTTTTCCGATTGTTCATATGGATCCAGTATTTAATTTATATGGAATCTTCGTGCCCCTAAAACACATAAGAATTGTCACCAAAATTATATATTATTAAAGGTCAATATTTTTACAATAATTACAATCTAAAATGTAGGTTATTCCGATTTACTTTCGTAAAATTTTCGCACTTAACTCGAAACTCCCTTCATAAGCGTTTGTACAGTGTTTTTGTCAACCACTGTATATGCTCCTTGCCACTTATTGCGAAAGTCTTGCTCATTATGTGCGACCTTCTTAGTCGCTCATTTCGTGCGACCTTCTTCATCAGCGCCCAATATCTCTCAATTGAGCGGAGCTCCGGGCAATTTGGCGGATTTACCTCTTTGGGAACAAAATGAATATCGTTTGTTTTATACCACTCAATTGTGTCTTTTGCATATTGACTTGTTGAGAATTCTGGCGAAAATAGCACAGATCCACTATGTCGTTGTATAAACCTCTTTAACGATCCTTCGAGACACTTTTCGACAATCCTTGCTCCTTCTTTCCAAATCATATACTTCTTTCGGAATTTTCCAACCTCTTTTTGGGTAAATTGTGAGTAAGCCTCTACTCTTTGACGGGAAGTATAAAATTCCAGACTAGGTAATTGTTTAAAATCAGCATTGCAATGAGTTTCGTCATCCAAAAGTAATAAGTATATACTAATATACTATTCATACAATTTTCTGGCACGCCTTTTCACTAATGTAAGTTTTTCGTTAGTTACTTTAAATGACTTCAGATTATATAGTTTTTTTTTTTTTACCTTGTGGACATACTATTTTGATTTTTCCATTTTTTTGGCCATATCTCGAACCTCGAACCAATAAAACTCTCGCTTCGTAGCGAGTGTTTTATTGGATTTTAGCTTTAATATTTTAGCTTTTTATAAAAACAACTTCGACCATTTGATCCACCAATTTATTAGGAAACTGCTAACATGGATGTCAAATTTGTTTGTATAAAATTTGAGCTCTCCCCGAATTTTTGTATTTTATTCATATGGGAAGTACATCGCCCACTTTTTTATACCCACCATCAAAAAAGATGGGGGGATATATTGATTTTGTCATTCCGTGTGTAACACATCGAAATATTGCTCTAAGACCCCATAAGTATATATATTCTGGGACCTCGTAAGATTCTAAGACAATTTAGCCATGTCCGTCCGTCTGTCTGTTGTTGGCACGATAGCGTCCACAAAATAAGAGATATTGAGATGAAATTTTCCCAAAATATATTTTGTTGAACAGAAATGTTTGGTATTGAAAATGGGTAAAATCGGTCAACGATTTCACATAACCCCCATACAAATGTACCTCCCGGAATACTGTATAAATAGCTTCAAATATTCACAAAATTTGTTTTTTATGAAGCAAATACCACAAAATTTCGCATAGGTCAGTTTTTTGGCGTCTGCAAAATAATTCTGCATTATGGCGGACATAGGACCATAAATGGCCCTACCCCCCATATAAGGTCCCCCTTAGAAAATGACTAAAAAGCTTATTACTGGC
>NC_060952.1:80307992-80309489 GCF_022045245.1 Lucilia cuprina
AAACTGATTTCAACAAACATACAGACAGACAGACGGACAGACAGACAGACAGACAGACGGACATGGCTTAATCATCTCCGCTACCTATAAGGATCCAGAATATATATATACTTTATAGGGTCAGAAAATTATATTAAAGAAATTACAAACGGAATGACAAACTTATATATACCCTTCTCACGAAGGTGAAGGGTATAAAAATATATATAGATAAATATCTCCCAATAAAACCGTACATACATATGTATGGAATTGAAAAAAACTGTAATCACATATTTTAACCGTTTTATGTTCATAATATTTTTTTTTACAAATTTCAATGCAAATATTTTTTTAATTTTAATTGAAAATACTATTTATTTGTTAATTAGTGCAATGTTTTATTTTTTTCTCCTTTTAACTAAAACGTTTTCATAGAATAAAAAACGTTAGCATTTATAAAAGTTTTTAACTGTTTTTTAATGTTTAAAAAAATGCATTTAAAATAATTAACTTTGTTAATTAATTTACATGGGTAGTTTTATTCAATAGTCTGACTCGTTTATATCTCTATTTGCACACTGAAAATAATCCATGCTTAAAAAAATTTCGTAACTTCTATTTTCGTAATATTTACAAAAATTTCGTGTATAAAACTAAATATTATTTAATAAAACCTTTTACCATATTTTTTCAAAATTCTCTTTTTCAATTTATGTAAATTAATTGTTTTAAGAATATTTTGCATTATACTAAAATATTTCGTACAATTTCGTATATATTACGAAAGAATTTCGTATATATTATTTTTTCAGTGCAGATACATTATAATTCTGAAATTGAAAGTAGTTTACTTGTGTAGATTAAACATTTTGTAAGCAGTCCAATTGTTACAATTTATATTCAATCGATACGATGATCATAATGTAGATCATCTAAATGCAAACGAAAAAGTTTATTTTTAAATTTTATAATGAAAAAAAAAAAAAAAAACAAATAATTCCTATAAATTGCTGTTTTCAATATTAAATGGAAAAGAAATGTTCGTTTACATTGATTTAATATTACAGCAAAAATAAAATTATTATAATAATAATAGTAAACTGGAAACTTATAGATAGCGGAGTCGATTAATTCATGTCCGTCTGTCTGTCTGTTGAAATCAATTTTCTGAAGATTACAGATATTTTCGAGATCAAAATTTTCAATAATTCTATCAGACATGCTTTCAGCAAAATCGGTCTATAAATAACTGAGATATGGGTAAAAATCTGAGACTACCTCTGAAAATTTCCTCAACAAATTATAAATAAAAGCATAAAAACAACAAGGAGATAAAGCAGTAATATGTTGGTAATACAGCTCATATTTGTTTGAGGGCGGTAATACATTTTGACGGTGGTAGTACAGTACAGCGCACAGTGGTATAGGAAAAAAAAAAGAGGGAAATAATTCGGTAACTTCTAAACGGTTAATCCGATTTTAATGAAATTTGGTATGCACAAAGAGGAGGTGTTG
>NC_060952.1:80309589-80311161 GCF_022045245.1 Lucilia cuprina
CCCTTCAGAAAATAACTTTAACGCTTATTACTGGCTTAAAAATGGGAATATAGCGATGAAATTCGACACACACAAGTTTCATGCATGTCAAAATCGCTCAACCAAATTTTATGTATATCGGTCCATAATTGACCCTACCCCCCATATAAGGTTCCCTTCAGAAAATAACTTTAACGCTCATTACTGGCTTAAAAATACAAGTATAGCGATGAAATTTAACATAAGTTTCTTACGCCAAAACTTCTCTATGAAATTTTTTGTGGATCGGCCCATAATTGACCCCCCATAGAAGGTCCCCTAAGCTCACTACTGGCTTAAGCAAACGAATATAGCAATGAAATTTGATATAAGTAAGTGTCTTACAGGCCAAAAAATACCGCAAGGCAACTCGACATAAAACAATTTTGATTTAAAATCTCTCTACCATATTTTATGACTTTAATGCTCCTTAATGGCTTCAAAATACAAGTAGATCGATGAAATTTTAAACAAATAAGGAACTGAAATCTTCCTACAGATTTTTATGATTTTACCCTGATGTTCTCATTAATATCGATATATAATAATAAAATATTCAAAATATCAAAGTTCATTTATATGGCAGTGATTTGATGGTGGGTATCTTACATTTTTTTAGTTCTCCTATATTTGTCTTGAATATTCATATTGATATCAAAGTGGTTCGGAAAAAATTTGAGCACTCCGAAATTTAAAGTTTCCGAGAAATACGGATATCGGCACTAATTTAAGTGGAAGATGACATGTCCTTATTTATTATCCGCCCATTATTGCACAAAATTTTTATATAAACACAAAATTTTATAGTACAAAGTATAGGAGCTGTGGCTACTTTTGGTTTCTAAATTTATGTCATTTGGCATTGTCTAGCAAGATAGGCTTGCGATATGCTACACATGCTTGTAGGGTAATGATAGCATTTTCAATTAGAATAACATTTGAAGTAATTGTAATTGAAGATTTACAAATTACAATTACTTTGAAATTTTTCAAATTACAAACAAAAAATTATTGTGAATTTTGTTCCTTATAATTACATATAATTTAAAAACAAAATTACAATTACAAGAAAATGTAATTGGCAAATTTAATTAAAGTTGTAAGTAATTGTAATTGTCAAAACTTTAAGTACAATTACAAGTAATTGTAATTAAAAAAACTTTAAATTAGTTAATTAAAATTTCAAGTAATTGTAATTGGTCATCGCTTAATTATATGTTACAAGTAATTTTAATTGACCATGTATTTAATAACTTTGTGTAATCATTACCCCCCATGCCAGCATACACCTTTGGCAAGTTCGTCCATTTTTCCACAAATATTCACATGTATGTCAAAGTTGTTCGCGTGAAGATTCTAGTTGTACAAATTTCGAAGATATATTATTTTTATTAGATAGTTAGTAAATTGTCAACAAACATATACTCATCAAATTGATGACATCAATTTTAACAAGTAAGAGTTCTATATTCGGCTGTGCCGAATCTTATATACCCTTCACCATGATGTGTTTAAAGCCTTTTGTACCTTTTGAAGAACGAAAAAGTACCAAAA
>NC_060952.1:80311261-80336217 GCF_022045245.1 Lucilia cuprina
CAAATTCAAAACCTAAACTCGACAACACCTCCTTTTTCTGCATACCAAATTTCATTAAAATCGGATTAACCGTTTAGAAGTTACCGAATTATTTCCCTCTTTTTTTTTTCCTATACCACTGTGCAGCGGTTAATATTTCTTTCTGCTATAGTTTATATATGTTTGTGTTATATGTTACATGTGTGCAGAGATACAAAATTAAAAGTCTTTTTTAAAACATACTTGGTGAAGGGTATATAAGATTCGGCTCAGCCGAATATAGAAATCTGACTTGTTATAATTGTAGTTTAGTTAATGCATATCGATAAAGGATAAGCAAATATAAATTTAATAACTAGAAACAAATTATCGGCGTTATAAAATCCTACCTTTAGTTATTGGTAAGTTGTAATAATGGGGGTTAGTGTTCTAGCCCCAATAAAGCCCCAATAACAATTAATACTTCTGTCAGGCTTTTTTTATTTCCTCTCGAAACTATACGTAGCGCTTGGTGTGATTTTTGTGGAAAATCTGGCCTTTTTTCGCTTTCTTATTTAGCTTTAAAAAAGCTAACATTTCAGAATTTTTATTTTATATCTAAGCATTCATTTACAAAAACGGTCGGTCGGAACTTAGTTTTTGTAACAAAAGGATTATTTATCAGTTCACAACTTTTAACTGTGATCTGACAGATAACCTTAATATAAGTCAAAAAAGGATCCATCCAAAAAACACTGCCCAAATGATGCCCGATTATTACAAAATATAGCTGGTTCATCAGTGCTTATTAATAACTCTAAAACTTAGTTTTTCAAGATACAGGTATATTTAAACATAATTATGAACTCAAAAGACCCTTTAGAGGTCTTCAGTATATGTTCAACGTAAAATCAAAAAACATTTTTTACATTTTGCATAGGCCTCGTCCCATTGAAATTTAGCAAACGTGCAAAATTTCATCAAATTCTGCCTTTTTGGATCTAGTGTCAAGAATGTAAGACTTTTAACTTTTATTTATTATACCCTCCACCACCATCAGTGGTGATAGAGGGTATATATAACTTTGTCATTCCGTGTGTAACACCAAGAAATATTCATCTGAGACCCAACAAAGTATATATATGCTTGGTCCTTATGAAATTCTGAGTCGATTTAGCTATGTCCGTCTGTCTCTCCGTCAGTCCGTCAGTCCGTCTGTCAGCCTAAAACACGCTCACGTTAAAACTAAGCCAAGGACATCAACCAAATTCACAGAAAATATTTATTGTTATCCTAAGCAGTTTGGTATTGAAAATGGGCAAAATCGGTTCACATCGGGAAAAGTTATGAATCAAAATTTGAAACAACCTAGAAAAAAATAAGCATTTTTTACATATTCTGATGTAATTTTCTCGAAAACTATGCAAGATAATTCCATAAAAATTGGCATACATTCGTTTCCACACAAGAGCTTAATATATGCGTAAAATCGGCAGTATCGGTCCACAATTTCATATACCTCCCATACAAAAGTACATATTCCCTGAAATTTGGTTTTTATACCCACCATCAAAAAAGATGGGGGGTATATTGATTTTGTCATTCCGTGTGTAACACATCGAAATATTGGTTTAAGACCCCATAAAGTATATATATTCTGGGACCTCGTAAGATTCTAAGACGATCTAGCCATGTCCGTCCGTCTGTCCGTCTGTCCGTCTGTCTGTTGTTGGCACGATAGCGTCCACAAAATAAGAGATATTGAGATGAAATTTTCCCAAAATATATTTTATTGATCAGAAATGTTTGGTATTGAAAATGGGCAAAATCGGTCAACGATTTCACATAGCCCCCATACAACTGTACCCCCCGGAATATTGTATAAATAGCTTCAAATATTCACAAATTCGTTGTTTATGAAGCAAATAGCACAAAATTTCGCATAGGTCAGTTCTTTGACGTCTGAAAAATATTTCTGCATTATGGCGGACATAGGACCATAATTGGCCCTACCCCCCATATAAGGTCCCCTTTAGAAAATGACTAAATAGCTGATTACTGGCTTAAAAATGGGAATATAGCGATGAAATTTGACACACATAAGTTTCATGCAAGTCATTATCTTTCAACCAAATTTTATGTATATCGGTCCATAATTGACCCTACCCCCCATATAACGTCCCCTTTAATAAATGACTTTAACGCTCATTACTCTCTTAAAAATACAAGTATAGCGATGAAATTTGACATAAGTAAGTTTTTTACTAGCCAAAACCTCTCTATGAAATTTTATGTGGATCGGTCCATAATTGACCCTACCCCCCATATAAGGTCCCCTTCAGAAAATGACTTTAACGCTCATTACTGGCTTAAAAATGGGAATATAGCGATGAAATTCGACATACATAAATTTTATGCAAGCCAATATCTCTCAACCAAATTTTATGTATATCGGTCCATAATTGACCCTACCCCCCATATAACGTTCCCTTCAGAAAATTACTTTAACGCTCATTACTCGCTTAAAAATACAAGTATAGCGATGAAATTTCACATAAGTAAATTTCTTACTATCCAAAACCTATCTGTGAAATTTTATGTGGATCGGTCCATAATTGACCCTACCCCCCATATAAGGTCCCCTTCAAAAATGACTTAAACGCTCATTACTGGCTTAAACAAACGAATATAGCAATGAAATTTGATATAAGCCACAAATCTTTATGAAATTGTATGTGGATCGGTCCATAATTGACCCTACCCCTCATATAAAGACCTTCTATAAAATTACTATAACGCTCATTACTTGCTTAAAAATACGACTAAAGCGATGAAATTTAACAGAAGTAAGTTTTATACTAGTCAAAATTTCTTTACTAAATTTCCCAGAAATAAGTTTTATACTAGGCAATATCTCTCTACCAAATTTTATGTGGATCGGTCCATAGTTGACCCTACCCCCCATAAGAAGTCCCCCCATAATTTTTTTTTATGCTCATTACACAGAAGTAAGATTTATACAAGTCAAAATTTACCAAATTTTATGTGGATCGATTCACAAATGACCCTTCCCCCCATATAAGGCCCCCTTCAGAAAACGACTTTAACGTTAATTATGGGCGTAAAAATACTAATATAGCGAAGAAATTTGACATAAGTATGTATCTTAGGAACCAAAACCTTTCCACCAAATTTTATGTGGATCGGCCTATAATTGACCCTAACCCCCATATAAGGTCCCCTCCATAAAAATACTTTAACGCTCATTACTGCCTTAAAAATACGAGTATAGCGATGACATTTCACAGAACTTTTTCACAAGCCAAAATCTCTTTACCAAATTTTATGTGGAACAGGCCTTAATTGACCCTAACCCCAACATAAGGTCCCTATCAGAAAATACTTTAAGGCCTATTACTGGCTTAAAAATACGAGTATAGTAATAAAATTCGACTCAATTAAGTTTCTTGCCAGTCAAAAACTCTTAATTTTATGTGGATCGAGCCTTAATTGACCTACCCCCATATAATGTCCCCATCAAAAAAACGAGTAAAGCAATAAAAAACGAATAAATCGATGAAATTCGATATAAACCTGTAGGAACTAAGATCGTTCTACAAAATTTTACGGAGATCGGTCTATAATTGACGCTACCCCCATATAAGGCCCCTTTAGGAAATGTCTTTAAAGCTCAGTACTGGCTTAAAAATACTAGTAGATTTATGAAATTCGACATAAACTAGTTTCGTGTAAGCTAATATCTCTATCCCTTTTATAGGAACCGAAATCTCTCTATCAATTTTTATGGGAATCAGTCCCCCATATAAATTCCGCCCCAGAAATGACGCGAAAAATACGAATACCGCAATGCAACTCGACATAAAACAATTTTGATTTAAAATCTCACTACCATATTTTATTACTAATGCTCCTTAATGGCTTCAAAATACAAATAGATCGATGAAATTTTAAACAAATAACGAACTGAAATCTTCCTACAGACTTTTATGAGAATTGGTCCATATATGTATGTATGTATGTATGTATGTATGTATGTATGTATGTATGTATGTATGTATGTATGTATGTATGCATACTCGCTATAAAAATTAGCACTGTCAATAGTAAAACCCCCATTAATGGACCTCTTTCAAATATTACCCTGATGTTCTCATTAATATCGATATATAATAATAAAATATTCAAAATATCATTCATATAACAGTGATTTGATGGTGGGTATAAAAGATTCGGCATAGCCGAATATAACACTCTTCCTTGTTTGTTAATAACTTCCGTCGTAATGTCGATATCTTCACAAAATTTTAGAAATTAAAGTTTTATGATAATAGAATTTATTCAGAGGAAAATTTTTTTGGATGGGTCCATAATTGGTCATAGCTCCCATACAAGGTCCCCTCCCGAAAATAACTTAAACGCACATAATTCATTACTAAATTAAGATATCCATATAAAATTTGGCTCAAATGTTGTTCATATACAGAGAAATAATATTGTGAAATGTTTTTCCGGTCGGTCCACAATTGGTCATAGCTCCCATATAAGGTCCCTTTTAGAAAAAAACACATACAAGGTTCCCTTTCGAAAATCAGAAAAAACGCACATAACTCATAACCAAATATTAATATCCATACATTTAGCAAAAAATTGCTCTTCTATACATAAATTCACTTTAAAATTGTTTTACGATCGGTTCATATTTGGTCATAGCTCTCATAAGTAATAGGTCCAGAAAATCACTTAGATTTACAATATTTATTACCAAGTAATGATATAGATACAGAATTCGGAAATTTTGTCTTTATATACATAATTGGACAAGCTCCTACACAAAAAATATTAGTTTTGTATACTTCTATTTTTCCTAAAAGCGCTTTAACCGTATTTAAAGAGCATTATCAATTTGTGTTGAACAAAATTTTGTGTAGAACAAAATTAAATATGTATATGTATTTTGAAAATCTTTAAATCTTTCACACACATACATACATGCAAATTACTAAATTTGTAATGTTCAATAAAACTTGAAATTGTAATAGATTTAACATTTGAGATTTTTTCTATTAAAGACATGAGAAAACTTATTCTACAAATATTTGATCAATTAGAGATGTAATAACATAAAGGTAGCTGGTGGAGGGTATTTAAGATTCGGCACAGCCGAATATAGCACTCTAACTTGTTTTAATACAGATTTTTAAGGTATACAAATTTAGCTCATTTTTTAAGCATTTTCGTCATTTCTGGTCTTTTTAATGTCGGATTTAGACTTTTATTTCTAAAGCTTCTGGCAACATTGAATACAACAGTTTGTAAATTTTCTGAAGTCACATAAAATTATAGCTAATATAATAAATAATAATTATTTTTATTTTTACTATTATAATAATATAAAATGAAAAATTTAATAACTGTTCATCCCTGAAATTATCTACAAATAATCTTTATTAATTAGATTCATCATATATAAAAATGCCCCCAGCAATATTGTTTGAATAGTCTTAAATACGTTTATTAGACACTGTTATGAAATTTTAGTTTTATGTACCCAAAAATTATATAATTAAGTACGACAGATATCGGGTCGTATTAGATCCTGCCACTCTTTACAAAAAGATTTTACTTCCACAACTGAATGAAAAAATTGTATAAAAATGAAAAATTTAAACCAAAATAATGGACTTTCATCTACTGAATATTATTATCAAAAATTTGATTTTTAATATTGTACGATAATATTTAACAAATTTAATATTAAACAGAAAATAGGTCCAATTAACTAGTCTATAAATAGTTTAATTACTTATATTACAGCAGAACTAATTAATTTTTTAACTTGTTAGGTCTATTAACATTTCTAAACCAAATTTGAAATGCTGTGGCAATGATCTGGTCGGTATTTATACACATTCTGTTTCTTAATTGTTTCACTCGATACCGCTATTGCACACATGTATATAGATGGACACAAACATACACGCATACATATATAAAACGATTAAATTTAATTAAATGCTCAATTCATTAATTTATATATCTTTATAACAATAAAATGGTACAGTGTCTATTGCACATAGCCTTATTATGTTTTTTTTTGCTACTTGAAAAGTAGCTATTAAGAGATAAAAATGCATTCTCTACTCTTATATGGATATATTGCATTTGTATGTGTTGCAGATATGGTAGTAAAAAGTCTATGCTTTTAGTTCAATGTATTTTTGCTGCACTTAATTGAGTTTTATTAGATCAAGTATTTCATTTGTAAATAACTATAGACATGAAAGCAAGCTTTGTGTTAAACTGATGTCATTTAATAAATGGATTTTTTAAACTATACACGCAAAGAAAAAATATAGTTGTGGTAACCATTATCTAAGAGCAACATATTACGGTTAGAATTATGGTTAAAATTAAAACATACTATGATCATTTTTACTATCAAGAAATATCATATTATGATCATTATTGAAATAATAACATAACATATCATATTATGTTTAAATATAGTCGAAATATTTCATCATAATATAGTTTTATTAATCATAATGTGATGTTACAATATTGTAGTTTCAAGCAACCACATTATGGTGTTATGTAATCATATAATGGCTTCAAGTAATCATATTATTGTTTCAAGTAACCATATAATGGATACAAGTAGTCACATGTCTTCAAGTAAGCATATTATGGTTACATATTAAACATAATATGGTTAATCTAATGTGTTCGGCGTAAAATGTTATTATTTGTTAATTTTCTTTTAAACAAACACAAAACTTCCAAGCACTGGTGTTCCCATAAAAAAATATATATCCACACTTTCATGCCAATAATTATTTTTCAGAGCACCGTTCTCAACTTCATAATTGTCATAAACATATAAATGTTTTCAGTAACTAAAATATTGATGAAGTTTAATAAAAATAACAATTGTTAGGTTATGACAACAAAATTTTGTTAAAAAAAAAAAAAAAAAAAAAAAAAATTGAATAGTTGTCCTAACCATACCGAACCATGTTTTTTCTCTGCGTGTATATATAGGAATACTTATATACAATACAAGAAGTGTACATATTAACTTAAATGAATTTAATAGAATACCTATGTATATGAAAAGTTATGAAGGGGAAATTAAAAATTTTCTACTCAGCTTTTAGTATTATATTTCAAAATATATACCTCTAAATCGCAATTTAAATAATGATTACTTCATAATCAAAATGTCTGTTTTCTAACAAATTATTTTCTGGACTAGGAAAATGTTTAACTTTATATTATCTATTTTTGGTACATTAAAACACTTAATAGCTCAAAAGTTAAGCCCTTTAAACGACCAATATTTCACGACAACATCAGTACCTTTTCTGAATTTTTAAAACCTATTTCCACACTTTTCGTAATTTTTAATTAAAATCCTAAACATTGGTCCATAATTTTTCTTTTCTATAATGTATCTAAATTTTTAAATATTCTTTAAATAACCATTTAAAAATCCCCATTATAACGGGCACAGTTTACTAGTGTCATAGAAAACACCCTCTTATGTGTATCACATCAAGTGGTATATGTATGTATAGAATGTACATACAAGTGCATTTTATATATTTAAGTCGTATAGTACATTTTTATCTACATTGTTTTTCAATTGTTTTTCTTTTTTATATTTTTTGAGGCAAACCCCCCTGTCTCCGCACTTAAATTGGCCAACAACATGGATAGACACATGCACTCATTATTTCTACAAGTATTAAAGTGTAGTTCAAGTTAAATTGTTTTTGTGTTTTAAGTTTTAGTGCCTTTCTATGTCTGTACAAGAATTTAAATCATGTTGTGTTGTTTCTATAAATTAAAAAAAATCAACAAAACAAAAAGTAAATTCCTTGTAATACACTAGTGAAAATGATAATAGCCTGGGACATTGGCAATATATTTAAGGCGTAATGGGATTTAATTTAGTTTTTAAGGGCGAATGTGTAATTACAGATAATAGTTGTATATTCAAATAAGTAATTAACTAATTGATAGTTGATGCTAGGTATCTTGTGAGTGACTATGATGATAAAAATTGTCAAGTATTATAAAATTCTAGTAAATTTGGAAGAAATCGTCAATATTATATATGTTAATTTAAGATCTGTTGATTTTAAATGTAAAGTATTATTTAACATAATTAATAAGCTGCATAACAATTCTTTCGGGTCCATTCGTATGTCGGTGTAATTTCAAGATTTCAAGAATTATCAACACACTTTGTTTCTGGTACAACAAAAGATCATATAACAAATTGATTGAATTATTTTCAGAAATTCAAAAGTTTTGAATAAAATAATTTTGTCAGTGGTGGTTTAATATAAAATATTTCCCATTAATACAGAATATTATAAATAAAATTCATCTTCTTAGTTCTTTTATTTGCAATATTTGATCCACTACACGAATGCTTAATATTTAATTGTACTTATATGAGACAAATTAAGTATACGCTATGTACATTTTAGCATTGAATAGATCAAAACGTATAAATTCTGTAACTAGGATATATTGAAGATTAACCGACTATCGGTTGGTCGATAATTTAAAAAAATGCTAAATTTAAAATTAGCCGTATGATTTCAATTAATTAACCGATAAATAATATGTTAGAGTGATATATTTAAACATAATTCTGAACTTAAAAACCCTACAAAAGATGTTCAGTTATATGCTAGTGTTCGACATAAAATATGGAAATGGTAAAGAGATAGGCTTAATCGAAAAATGGTACTTATCAGATGAGAAACATTTCATAGTTTAATACATTTAATTAATACTATTAAATTCTGCAAGATTTTTGTCTTTTTCGATCTAGTTGCATTCTAGGTCTTATAAAATAACTCCATCTTTTCACCGCTTTTGACAATATGATTTGAAATTTATTTAACCTCTATTAAAACCTTTTGCCTTATAAACTGAGCGTACAGTGTAAGAACTAACATTTGGATTTAATAAATTCAATTATTTTAAAAAAAGCTGTTATATATATATTTAAGTATAACAATCGGCTTGGAATCATTTTCTGAGTCGATTTCCACACTGCAGTATAATTTTACTGCATTACGCTTTTCAGTAATCAATAAATTTTACTGATTACTTTAAATGGATCCTTTAAATTTAATTTTATCCTTATAATGGATAAAGGTGTAAAAAGAGCGCATTTTTTTTATTCAGAACTTTTCCCGATTTGAAACGATTTTGCTCATTTTCAACACTGAAAGACTTGGGAATATTAAGAACATTTTGAGTTAAATTTCTTCGTTTTTGTTAACTTCTATTGCTTCATTTAATCTTGAGCGTGACAAACGGACAGACAAACATAGCTCAATTTACTCAGAATTTATAAGGGACCCAGAATATATATACTTTGTTTGGTCTTAGATGAATATCATTGTGTTACACACGGATTGACAAAATTGTATATACTCTCTATCACCACTGTGGAGTTTATAAAAACAATGTAACTTTATTTCTTAATTATTTTCTTTTTATACTTCTATACAAAAATTCAACAGAGCCATGCAAAAAAAATCCTATTTTTTTATAAAATCCAACTTTAGATAACAATTGTTCAAATCACAACGTCTACATAAAGTAACCCCAATATGTTTCAAACATGAGATCTAAGTTAAGAACTTGACAACACCTCCTCTTCTCATGTGTAAAATTTCATTAAAATCGAACAAACCGTTAAAAAGTTACAAAATTATTTCCCTCCTTTCTTTCCATCTATTCACTGTGGATCTTTCAATACGTTGGCCCACTGCGCGAATGAGTAATATTCAATTGTACTTATATGGATTATATTTAGTATACACTATGTAAAGTAAAACATTAAATGAATCAAAATGTAGCAAAGAGGGTATTACAAAAATTAACTGATCGATCGGTTTATCGATCATTTTTTGTAGACCAACAGTTCGAAATAATTACTAAATTTCAAATAACGAATAATCAGTAAGAATTCAATCAATTGACCTATTAATAAAAACGACATATGTAACTTAATGTCTTTATATATTTATAAATAATGAAGAATACAGAAACATTTCGAAGTTTGACACAACACTCATTAAAATTCTTCTAAAATCCGTTTCAAAATATAGGGAATTTGTCAGCTTCGAGCAAACACAATAACCCGCTGAAATGACTTTAACTTATTAGTTGCTCCATGATGAGTTTTATGGAATATTTTTGTGTTTCTGTTTGTTTATTACTGTGTCTGAAATATGCCATAAATGCAGTAATATGGTACCTTATTATAGAGTACCTTGATGGTTCTATTTTTTTACGAAAGCAAGACAATTTTCTATAAGAATTACTAATGAGATATTATTAAAATACTTCAATGTAATGAGAACGATATAATAGTAATTGAAAAGTGTGGTAACAATTTTTAACCTTATAGCAAATGTATTCTAAATATTCATACTTCATTGTTTATCATTCGGTATCTTCAAAAAACTTTTCTCTAACAAGTAAACAAAACACTTTAAACAAAACTAAACTTTAATGTGAGTCAAGTGAATAATTGTTTAATATTTGTCTCATTTTTAAAATTTAATATTGATAATTTTTGCAGAAAATTTATCATTTTTCCGCACCAAATATTTTTTTCCTAATTTTGAAATATTCATAAAGTCTTGGAAACCGCAAGGAGAAAATAAATATTTCCTAACTAACTTTCATAAACTTTTTCATTAATTAAAAGTCATTTATTATAATGGGTCTGCATAAACAAACTTCTTTGAAATAAAAAAAAAAAAAAAATAGAAGAAAATTTAATAAACCAACAGCTACAACAGACAAAATGAATCTAGGCCAGAGGAAAGATGGAACATAATGCAGAACCAGTCAATATGGCGTCTAAAAGGAACAAATAAAACAACAAATAAAAACATTATAAACTATAAACTAAGGACCATCATTCTTCTTCAACAATTCTAATTTATTGTTAATACGAGTATGTATGTAAGTTTGTCGATTTGTATTCAAAATTGGGCAATTGTTATTTATGATCTATACACAAAATTTACCAATTGTGTTTGAATATCAATAAATTATATAAAATTCTTTAAAATAAAAATCTCTTTAACAAACCAAAATATTTTATACAAATAACGGATAAATTCACCAATCCTTCCTTGAGCCAACAATTTAAATGGGGTTGCATGTAAAAAGAAATAAGAAATAGACAATTTCAACTTTTGAAGAAAATAAAGTTTTTATTTTCCAACATAATTAACTTTAATTTGTTTTAAATGGTAATTTGATTAATTAACCACAACCCATCTTCGCCATACACATTGTCCTTACAGTAGATACAATATAAAAGATAAGAAAAATACAAAAAAAAAAAACAAACATTTGGTTTTTAAAGAAGAATCATTTATTTCTTACCATTCATGTCCATTCATTCGTTCTTATCTCTTTGGCAACTAAAATATTGACAATTGTTAAAACGAAAATTAAATGCGAATATTTCTTTATTTCAAAAGAGAAACTTTTTTGTTATTTTTTTTCTTTATTTCAAAGAAAAGATATAATCTACAACATTTGTTAAGGAAAATTTACTACGACTCATTATTTGGTCTACTTAAAATTAATTATAAAATAGTTATTAATGGAAATGTTGTGTAAAAAGGCGCAGTAATATAAAATGTAGTAATATATTTTATCTTTTGATTATAAATATTTTATAAAAATTGATTTTGTAAGGAAATATAATTATGTGACATATTAAAAAATGTTAAAAAGTGAAAGTTAGGGAAAATTCGAGTCATTGACTCATTGGTATATTTTTAACCGATCATATGTCTGAATAATAAAGTTTGAAAAAAAGAGCTAGCACCTGCTGTTGACCTAGCAGTTTGGTATTGCAAATCAGCAAAATAGGTTCACAACGTAATAATCGTTTCAAAATTTCTCATAGCCCCATACATAGATACATATTTTCGGATTAAATTTTATATATATGTAAATTTATAAAATTAGAACTGTAATAAATAATAGTTACATGAGATAAGACACAAATTTTTAAAAAATCAACAAACAACTCCCATATTACGTTCACTTCTGAAAATCACTTAAACGCATATGTTTTATTGAAGTTTACGGGATAAAATTAGACTTGTTCTGTTTCATTGTAGTGTAAGTTACAGACATTTTCCGCATGCAATTCGGTAGGAAGATTTAATAGTTATGTGTTTCGAATTTTATCGCTTTACTCGTATTTTTCAGAAAGTATTAAGCGTTAAAGTCATTTTTTGAAGCGTATATTATGTTAGTCATATGCCGATTCTCATAGTCAGTAGAGAGATTATGGTCATATTTTGGGTCATATGGAACTTATTTATGTTAAATTTCATCGATATATTCAAACTTTTTAAAACAGATTTGGCCGTTAAAGATGTTTTTCTTGGGTCTATTTGTATGGAAGCAATTCGAAAATGTGGACGGATATGCCCGTTTTCAATACCAAACAAACCTTTCCTATAGGGAATTTATGCAAAATTTCAACAAACAGCTCCTCTCCTCTCAACAGACAGATGGACGGACATGGCTAAATTGTCTTAGAATCTTTTTTATGGTGGATATAAAAATGTATCCTTTCTCTAAAATTTATTTTATTCTTAGGTTATGATATTGGGGAATAGCAATGTCCATGGTATGAGGCTTTTACTTGACATCTCTCGCCAAGGTACCCAAGAGCTCTTGAAGGAAAGATCAAAATTTTTCTTCTGGTCCAAAAATGATCTTAAATTAACTAAATATTATTTTCTTTGTAAAAATAGTCTAAACTAAACAAAACAATTTTTAATACGAATAATTGTTTGGGAAAAGAAAATTTTGGAAGCACTTTAACATAAAGCATTTTTGACCGATCATATTGGAAAATTGTTTCTAAGATATGCAAATTTCATCACGAATTTTTATATGTATGGAAAACAAGTAAGAAGTATAGTTGGGAGTAGCCGATCATATGAAACCTTACATCAGTTATGTTTATTATTTATTTATATAACCACAAATTATATTTTAACTTAATTTACCAAGAGGGGAGCGATCACCAAGAGTATCTGGTGGGAATACAAAACTTCTTTCTTCAATTTCTGCACTAATAAATTTCATTGTCAATTTGTATATTTTACCTAAACTGTTAAAAGGCAACAATTATTTCAGAACCCATCTGCATAAAAAAAACTTTTTTCCTAAGTAACATTTTATTTAAATTTAATTATAGTATTTCTAACACAATTTCTTCAAACAGTGCACAGAACTTTTGTTGGTCTTGAATTTATTTCTTCTGGTTGTCTTAACTGTAAATACAATTTTCTTTTATTTCAGTTGATTTGTAATTAGGAAATAACCACCAACTGTTAACACATGAATTTCAGTTAAGTTTGTTTTGTCTTTGAACATTTTATACAATTTAAATTTTTTTCTTTTCTTTTCATTTTTTTTTGTTAAATTTTTTTTTGTTGCAATTGTAGCCCTGTGATGAGGTCGAGCATTAATCGTCGTTAGCACACAACACCATCTGGTGTTGGCTAAAAAAATGCGTTAATTCTGCCGACTGAAACAAATGAATTCCGGGGGCCACTAACTAACCAACTAAATGGTTTCTTTGAAGAAAAAGTGATGAAAACAACAATAAAACGAACAAAATTACAAGAAATATTTTCATTTGTAACCAAAAAATTGAAGGAAGTATTTTTCTTAGTTTTAGTTAAAACTACATCTGCCAAGGCAATAGAGTTGTGGAACGGGGTTATAAGAAAACTTTAAGATGCAGTTAAGAAGAGTAGTTTTTTAGTTTCAATTCATTTTTTTTCCATTTTTTTTTTGTTTTTGTGATGATGGCATTGTTATTTACATTGTATGCAAGCTTAAGCATAGTGGTAGAAGTGGTAGTTTTAATTTCTTTTCGTTATAAACAATAGTTATAATATTGTGGTTGCTTCCAGAGAGCTGTAAGCGATGAATGAACAAACACCTTTTCTTGTTACAACAAAAATTCCCAAGGAAAGTTTATCGTCTTCATTGCGTTATTGTGACGTGAAATTTTATTGTTTCCTTGCCTTTTTCTTTTGCCTGTTTAGCTCGCATAGATAAAGTTTTAGTTCGAATATATGTTTCATTTTTTGGTTTTATTTTAAGAATAACTAACTTTTTAAATTTGATTTCATATTAAAATAAATACCCTACAGTAAGAGTGTAAATAATGCTAAGATCACTCATTAAATAAGTACATTGAGCATATACAAACAATATTTGAAATTTAACAAGTAGGAAAGTATAGTCGGTCATGACCGACCATATAATACCCTATACCATGAGTAAATTTTTAAAATTTGTATTTCTTATAAAGAAACTTTTATGTTGAATATTAGCATAATTCCAAAATATTTAAGCAATTTATTGATAAAAAAAATTAAACTTTCTAAATGAGGCTTTATATAGGTCAAATATGGGCCGATCATCGGTAAATTTGGGAAAAAGATATATTTTTAAATAACAGTTAGTTTCGTTGAGTTTCATTGCGATACAAATAGTTACAAGTCAATTTTAGACGTTTAAGACATTTTTTGATGGCGGGTTTGTATGGGGGCTAGGGTCAAATAAGGGCCGATCCTTACGAAAATCTGCAGTGCCATTTATACTTACATATAAAAAACTTATTTGTGCTAATTTTTGAGAGATAGTAGAATATTTGAAGTAATTATGGCATAAAAAGTTCAAATCGGGAGGTACGGTTGTTCAACCATTTTCAATAGACTTCGTCCCTGTGCCAAAAAACATGCTTGGTCCAAATTTCATCAAATTATCTTGAAAATTGCGGCCTGTACCTTGCGAACATGGTTTACATGGACAGCCAGCCAGCCGGACGGACGGACGGACGTACATGTCTTAATCGACTCAAAAAATGATTCTGATCGATTGGTATACTTAATGGTGGGTATTTGACCAATATTTTTGTATGTTACAAACATCAGCACAAACTTATAATAACATAAAAAAATGTTTTCTTAAAACATGCATCTTTAATGTAGGGTGCAATAGTGTTTATTGTTTAATTCACATATTATAACAAAACATATAGTAATTTGCGATTGAATTTTTCTATGTTTTATGATATTCTATGATGTTTTACATCATATTCCTTTTATTTAGAGTATGTGCCCCAAGGCTTTTTTGGGGGTTTAAGTTAATTATTTTCTTTTATTGTTTACTATTATAGACATTCTATAACCAACCAATATATTTTTGAAATCGGTTTTCTATTTATTCGTGTTTGACAGTTGTACTCCTATGGCGAATCATACACCTTTTACTTTAATTAAAATTTTTAAAAGATATAAAAATTAGGTAATTAAATGAAAAAGTCTGATGACTTCTTGATAGCTAAATGATAATTCCAAGATAGCTTCTTCTTACATTTAGCTGTTATACATTTTTCCTCAAAATCGTTCTATGACTTATAGTGCAATGTCTGTCTATCCATTACTTCAGATAGTATCACATTAATATGATTAGAATTTGGAAAAAATATTAGTCAAAATCTACACATGTCAATGAAATTTTGTAAAAGCATTTTTCTGGCATTGTAGATTAATTTTTTATACACGACGCTTCTACAGTAATGCGTTTCTGCTAATGTCAATGAAATTTAGTAGAAACATTTTTCTGGCATTGTAGATTATGTTTTTTATATCCGAGGCTTCTACAGTAATGCGTTTATGCTAATGTAGGACCAATATTTTTGGTTGTTACAAACATTAGCACAAACGCATAATATCACCCTAATATAATGGTGTAGGGTATAAAAGTAATCAACACTTTAAGGTCAACCACGCCCAATTATACATTTTTTAAAATATATTTATAATTCAAAAATTTCGGTTAGATGGACATCAAACAATGAGTCAGAGAGTAAAGCTGTTATAAAGATTATAAACTATCTAAAATTTCTTAACAAAACTTCTATTTTTCTATGCTACAGGTATTTTTTCTTTAGGTTTTATTTTGTTTTCAATTATTTTATTTTTTTTGTGTGGCCATTCAATAACTCATTTCCGTTTTAGTCACTGGAAAAAATAAACATCATCGTTACTTACATCTCCTTCTTTTAAAATTATTTTTGTTTACTTATCAAATTATAAGTCCCGGTGTCACCTTTTGTTCTTCCGGTTTCCGCTGTCATCTTTTCACATTATTATTTCCTTTTTTTTCTTTCTAGGGTAGTGGGTATTTAATTTTAATCCTTTTAGAATTCCGCAGAACTTTGAGATTTTTGTTATCATTTCATTACATTGCAAAGTTGTTTTTTTGTTTTTTCCACTCCCGCTCATTCTAGTCTTTTATTATTTTTTTCTATTTTAATAATTTAACTTATGATGTATATAAAACACACCCTACTGGTTAGTGAATTCATTTTTTTTCATCCTTAGTTTGTGTGCTTTTGTCATTCAAAGTGGACCTTCAGTATTTAGGTGGAATTTTTCTTTTGTATGGATGTTTGTTAAGTATGAACTCGAGCAGAAAAAAGACGAATATTTTATTTACCTCTGGGCTACTCTGCAGCACAAAAGAATAAATGAAGGAAAAGTTTTTTTTTTGTTTTTCATAAAAAGTGCAAAAACTATTTTGTCATTAGTTAAAATTCTAGACACCAGTGTGATAATTAATGTCTCTTTTTTAATTATTTCCATTTATAAATATTTACTTTATTTTACTTGTAGTATTAAAAAGATGAAATGAAATGTTAAAAAAAATTAATAAAATTAAGTTAAATTTGTTGGAATATTATGCATTTACAAAACCTCAAATTGAAACCAAGGAATTTTTGGACGTCAAAATTAGTACTATAAGGCTCGTCTTTTAGTTATAAAATTTTAAATCCTATAAATGACAGCTATACTATTGCAAAATATTCTTACGATTTTAATACATACTTAAAAACGTACAATTTCTCTAATAATACTTGCTGTTATTACTTTAATTTTCAAAAGAGCAAACACACATGCTCCAGCTCCAGTAACCCACATATTGTAGGTTACTTTAGAAAACGTAGCAAGAAAAAAACTTTGCAAAGTTTTCTTTAATTTATATTAATGTTCGTACAAAAAGTACTTACGAATGCCGTAAAGAGTATGTAATAACTATGTTAATATAGGTTTTAATAAAATAGTTTTATTTCCTTTAGACGAAACATAAAACTTTTTTTAAACATGTGTTACTTAATGAAACAGTTTATTAACTGTGCTAATATTTATAAGTAAATACAAAAATTGTTTTCATTTTTAATAAGTCTCAATTGCTATATAACTGTGTTAAGTCTAAAATCATGTTATAGTTTAGAAGATGATTTTTTGATTTTGTTAAACTATATAATGTCGTATTATGTTCATTGCTATACAGGGTTTTGAGAGTGAGAGTTATGAGTGCCTACGTAATTTTTTGAGGTGGCCCTTATATGGATTAATTCATATGATTTTTTTTTTTTGAGAGATTTAGGTTTCATTACCTATGTACTTTCAAGACAGTTATTATGTTTTAAATCAATGAAGGTTATATTATGTGGGAAATAGGTTAAATTATAGACTGATCCATATAAAAAACTGAAATTCTAATAGTAATGGGTCTGTCATCATCCCTAAATTTAATTAAGAAGATTTATATTATTTCATTATTCTTATTTGTCTACGTAGGAATTCTTTGCCAAACTGAGAATTTCAGGTTTTTGATACTTATAATACTTTTACAATTTTGTACATAGATTTTGTTTTTATAGAACTTGTTTATGTCAAATTTCTTCGGTATATTCGTATTTTTAAATAAGAAAAACTCGTATTTTAATAACCAAAACTCTTTACTAAGATGGACCTTTACATGGTGTCAGTGAAATTCGGAATTAAAAATTATTTTCCTAAGGTCCTGAGGATATTGCTCATTTTTAACACCATACCTAAACAAGTATTAATTTATAGTCGGACTTTGCCGACCATATGATACCCTACACCAGTCAGTATGTTAAAATTGTGGATTTTTTTAGATAAAGCATTTAATTTGTTTAATTGTAAAATTTTTTACTTATTGTTGACAAAAAAGAGATTTTCTACAAGAGGGCTCATAGGGGAGAAGGGGTAAATATGGGGCTATCCTTATAAATTTTGGTAAATGAATTTACGTCTTCTTTAAAGTCATTTATGTAGATTTTTTATTAGTAATTATAAGTTAATTTTGACCTTCGAGTCATTTTCTGAAGGGGAGTTTGTATGGGGGCTAGGGTAAAATGACGCCCGATCTCTATAAAAATTAGTATTGTCATTTATTGTTTTATAAAACTAATTTTTGTTGACATTATAAAACATTTAACGTAATTGTGAGCCTAAAGGCCCGATTCAGGGGGGCAGGTTGTATGGAGGCTAGGAGAAATAATGGACTGATTTCAACCATTTTCAAAAGCATTCGTCTCTGAATCAAAAGAAGAGTATATGCCAAATTTCATCAAATTATCTTGAAATTATCTATTAAAATTATCTTGAAATTATCTATTAAAATTATCTATGAAAATTATCAGCGAGCGCACAAGGTTTACATGGACACACAGACAGACGGACGGACGGACGGGCATAGCTAAATCGATTCTGAGCCGATTGGTATACGTTAAGGTGGGTCTAGGACCAATATTTTTGGGTGTTACAAACTTCAGCACAAACGCATAATACACTCCCCACTATAGTGGTGTAGGGTATAACAATAGAGAATATTTATTATATAGTTAGTTAGTTTGAAAGGAGGATAAAATTCAAATCGGAAGCTGGGCCCGCTCCATAACCAGTGTCTCAGGTGGAATCGAACCCACCACCTCCGGTCTACAAGACTAAAACAGTAACCACTAACCTGCCGGAGGCATTAATTATGCATTAACTATCAAGATCTTTCCATATAATCCGTATCGTAATTTCAATAGATGGACGGACATGGCTAGATCGTAATAGAATTTGATATGGAACCAGAATATATATACTTTTGTAAGTCTATTACCAATATTTCTATATAATTTTAGCACTCTAGTTCTCCCTTATGATCTTTATTCTTCAGACAGATGGATATAGCTTAATTATTAATATGAAGCCAGCAGTTCGGTAGGACAGTCCAGAACTACATATTTAACCTGGCTAGGTTAAACCCAGCCACCGAGCATCCAGGTGACAAACAATTTTAATATGTGTTTGTTCTACGAGGAAGTCAATCAAAGTTTGTTTTTCAAGAGTCAACTTTCTCGCTTACAAATGGGACCTTAATGTGACGATTGTCTAAATCCTCATTCATCCTCAAAGAATTCATCCATGACGCAATACAGCCGACCAGGTTGGTTAGACGAATGCACTGACTCTTTGTATAAATGCTGGGAATACAAATATACATACATATATAATTGTTGGTATACAAATATATACAAAATTTAACCAAGGAGAACCGAACCCAATTTAAGATCCATTGATATCGATATATTTTTATTCTAACTCTGCTGCATTTTGTCTCAAAAACGAAGATAATCTCTTTATGTTAGATCAGATTTTAGCGGTTATCAATTTATACCGGAACTCCTTAGCTGACGACTTTATATACCTAGACTAGTTTGAGAATGAAGCCATTGCTTCTCACTGAAATCCTTCCTAAACTTCTAGTCGAATTTTAAAAATTCATGTATTTAGATAATTTGCTCAATCGTGAATTGCCCGAATGATTGTTCTTAAGGTAGTGGATATCCCAATAACTAACTTATTAAAATTGTAAGTCTTTTTAACAAATTCATCGGAATCGTTAATAATATTGCAAAGCTCTTACACAATATTATTGCCTATGTTTTTATACCCACCATCAAAAAAGATGGGGGGTATATTGATTTTGTCATTCCGTGTGTAACACATCGAAATATTGCTCTAAGACCCCATAAAGTATATATATTCTGGGACCTCGTAAGATTCTAAGACGATCTAGCCATGTCCGTCCGTCTGTCCGTCTTTCCGTCTGTCCGTCTGTCTGTTGTTGGCACGATAGCGTCCACAAAATAAGAGATATTGAGATGAAATTTTCCCAAAATATATTTTATTGATCAGAAATGTTTGGTATTGAAAATGGGCACAATCGGTCAACGATTTCACATAGCCCCCATACAAATGTACCCCCCGGAATACTGTATAAATAGCTTCAAATATTCACAAATTCGTTTTTTATGAAGCAAATACCACAAAATTTCGCACAGGTCAGTTTTTTGACGTCTGCAAAATAATTCTGCATTATGGCGGACATAGGACCTTAATTGGCCCTACCCCCCATATAAGGTCCCCTTTAGAAAATGACTAAATAGCTGATTGCTGGCTTAAAGATTGGAATATAGCGATGAAATTCGACACACATAAGTTTCATGCAAGTCAATATCTCTCAACCAAATTTTATGTATATCGGTCCATAATTGACCCTACCCCCCATATAAGGTCCCCTTCAGAAAATGACTTCAACGCTCATTACTCTCTTAAAAATACAAGTATAGCGATGAAATTTGACATAGGTAAGTTTTTTACTAGCCAAAACCTCTTTATGCAATTTTATGCGGATCGGTCCATAATTGACCCTACCCCCCATATAAGGTCCCCTTCAGAAAATGACTTTAACGCTCATTACTCGCTTAAAAATGGGAATATAGCGATGAAATTCGACACACATAAGTTTTATGCAAGCCAATATCTCTCAACCAAATTTTATGTATATCGGTCCATAATTGACCCTACCCCCCATATAACGTCCCCTTCAGAAAATGACTTTAACGCTCATTACTCGCTTAAAAATACAAGTGTAGCGATGAAATTTGACATAAGTAAGTTTCTTACTAGACAAAACCTATCTATGAATTTTATGTGGATCGGTCCATAATTGACCCTACCCCCCATATAAGGTCCCCTTCAGAAAATGACTTTAACGCTCATTACTCGCTTAAAAATGGGAATATAGCGATGAAATTCGACACACATAAGTTTTATGCAAGCCAATATCTCTCAACCAAATTTTATGTATATCGGTCCATAATTGACCCTACCCCCCATATAAGGTCCCCTTCAGAAAATGACTTTAACGCTCATTACTGGCATAAAAATGGGAATATAGCGATGAAATTTGACATAAGTAAGTTTCTTACTAGCAAAAACCTTTCTATGAAATTTTATGTGGATCGGTCCATAATTGACCCTACCCTCCATATAAGATCCACTTCAGAAAATGACTTTAACTGGCTTAAAAATGGGAATATAGCGATGAAATTCGAATCACATAAGTTTCATGCAAGTCAATATCTCTCAACCAAATTTTATGTATATCGGTCAATTATTGACCCTACCTCCCATATAAGGTCCCCTTCAGAAAATGAGTTTAACGCTCATTAATCTCTTAAAAATAAAAGTATAGCGATGATATATGACATAAGTAAGTTTCTCACTAGCCAAAACCTCTCCTACTAGCCAAAACCTCTCTATGAATTTTATGTGATATATGACATAAGTAAGTTTCTCACTAGCCAAAACCTCTTCTACTAGCCAAAACCTCTCTATGAATTTTATGTGGATCGGTCCATAATTGACCCTACCCCCATATAAAGTCCCCTTCAGAAAATTACTTTAACGCTCATTACTGGCTTAAAAATGGGAATATAGCGATGAAATTCGACACACATAAGTTTCATGCAAGCCAATATCTCTCAATCAAATTTTATTTATATCGGTCCATAATTGGCCCTACCCCCCATATAAGGTCTCCTTCAGAAAATGACTTTAACGCTCATTACTGGGTTAAAAATACAAGTATAGCGATTAAATTTAACAGTAAGTTTCTTACGCTAAAACTTCTCTATGAAATTTTATGTGGATCGGCCCATAATTGACCCCCCATATAAGGTCCATTAAGCTCACTACTGGCTTAAACAAACGAATATAGCGATCAAATTTGATATAAGTAAGTGTCTTACAGGCCAAAAAATCTTTATGAAATTTTATGTGGATCGGTCCATAATTGACCCTACCCCCCATAAAAAGTCTTCCCATAAACTTTCTTTAATGCTCATTACTGGCTCAAAAATATGATTACAACAATGAAATTACACGGAAGTAAGATTTATACAAGTCGAGATTTACCAAATTTTATGTGGATCGGTCCATAGTTGACCCTTCCCCCCACATAAGGCCCCCTTCAGAAAACGACTTTAGCGTTAATTATGGGCGTAAATATAGTGAATATAGCGTAGAAATTTGACATAAGTATATATCTTGGGAACCAAAACCTCTATATCAAATTTTATGTGAATCGGTCTATTATTGACCCTAGCGCCCATATAAGGTCCCCTCCGTGTAAGCTAATATCTCTATTCCTTCTATAGCAACCGAAATCTCTCTATCAAGTTTTATGAGGATCAGTCCATAATAACACCACCCCATATAAATTCCGCCCCAGAAAATGACGCGAAAAATATGAATACCGCAAGGCAACTCGACATAAAACAATTTTGATTTAAAATCTCTCTACCATATTTTATGACTTTAATGCTCCTTAATGGCTTCAAAATACAATTAGATCGATGAAATTTTAAACAAATAAGGAACTGAAATCTTCCTACAGACTTTTATGAGAATTGGTCCATATATGTATAAATAACCCTACTCCCTATAAAAATTAGCACTGTCAATAGTAAAACCCCCATTAATGGACCTCTTTCAAATGTTACCCTGATGTTCTCATTAATATCGATATATAATAATAAAATATTCAAAATATCAAAGTTCGTTTATATGGCAGTGATTTGATGGTGGGTATAAAAGATTCGGCATAGCCGAATATAACACTCTTACTTGTTTTTTTATGACAAAACTTGAGAAAAATTCCTATATATAATTTTAAATTAAAAACTATTGCTATTTATAATTGGAAAAAAACTCCACAATATACATTTACAATTTCATCACTCAATTCAATCACTCACCACAAAACTTTATACAAAATTTTTGTATTTACTTACTTATATACTAAATAAGTAAGTTTATCATGACTTCACTTTTAACGCCGCTCCTCTCTTACTGTCAAAGTACTTGTCCCTTAAGGAAATCGATTTCTTACATTGCTCTCTATTCCACTATTTTTTACGTAATATTCAACCCCATAAATGTGTCTTTATCTGAAATTGTTTTAATTTCTGGCCAAATAGAAAATTCCATTTAAAAATTCTTCTTTATTTATTTTATTTATCTTGTTTTTGTTTGCTGTCATTTTTAATGACTTTCTAATATTGTTTTATTGTCTATCGTAAATAGGGAATTTACTGATAATTAATTGTTATATAAGTGTTAATGTTATGTAATGTATACTTGTAAAATATAAAGTTACAAAATAATGCTTTTCTGTTTGTATTTTATTATTATGTACTTCTTTACTTGTTAGTTTCGATTTTATTTTTATGGAAAGATGGGTAGTATACTGTTATTGTTATTCCGTTTGTTACAAGTCGAAATATTGATAAGATTCTAAGACCATCTAGCCATGTCCATCCATCCGTATGTCCTTCTGTCTGTGAAAAACAAGTGGGATTTCGAACAACTATCTTCTTCCAAATTCCACATAAACATGTCTTTTACCAAATAAAAATCGCACACAACTCATTTAAAAATATGATTACATTTAAAAATATGAGTATGAATATTTCACATCACATATTTGATACAATTTTACCACGACATTGGTAACACTTTTCATATTTAAAAAGTGCATATGTATGTACATTAGACCGACTTACAAAAAATATGGGTTTTGAGTTACCCCTTTCAAAATATTCGCTGTAATGTAATATGATGTTACCCAAAATATTTTCGGTTAAGTTTTCTCCATTCGTGACCTGGGCAGTTTTCAAGAAAATATCGTATGGGGGACACGATTTTTCATAATAAATTCAATACTTTACCCAGCTTCAAAAAATCATTGCTGTATTTTATATTGGTTCCCAAAATATTTCTAGTTTGTCGATGGCCGTTCGTGAGCTGGTTATTTTTTTTTTAATTTTACAGTTTTTATTAAACAAAATATACAATATGAAGTATCATTTAAATGGGTTTATTTTAACAAGTCGATCTAATGCACATGCTTTGGTATTTATTTATGTTAGAAACTTTTATTGTACGTATGTCCAAAGTCTCAACATATTTAAGGTACTTTAAAAATTTGAGTAGAGCTCTTAGTTGTTTGCATTGGAGACATTTGCTTGAAATTTAATTGTCTTTAATTGTACATTTATTGTCCAGATATATAAATAGACATATTTTTGTTGTGCGTGTATATAAAATACAGGGTAATTATCATATTGATTTATGTTAGGCAAGTGTAGAAAATTTAATTAAAATTAATTCAATGTTTGTTGTTAATAAAATCTGACAATTAAGAAAATTTTAAAAAAATTAATTAAATAGATTTATGTATATGTGAAAAATAAATCATACAAATCTATGTGATAAATTGAAAAAATATATTTTTATACCTATTAAAAAAATATCTGTGTGTATTGATTTTGTCATTCCGTTGTAACACATTAAAATATTGATCATAGACCCAGACGCTTTAGCCATGTCCTTCCGTCTGTCTATTTAAATCTTGATAGGGACCAAGACGAAAGAGCTAGGCAGTTGAAATTTTGCATAAATATTCTTTATTGGTAAGGTTTTTTATACCCACCATCAAAAAAGATGGGGGGTATATTGATTTTGTCATTCCGTGTGTAACACATCGAAATATTGCTTTAAGACCCCATAAAGTATATATATTCTGGGACCTCGTAAGATTCTAAGACGATCTAGCTATGTCCGTCCGTCTGTCCGTCTGTCTGTTGTTGGCACGATAGCGTCCAC
>NC_060952.1:80336317-80366565 GCF_022045245.1 Lucilia cuprina
TATGGCATAAAAACCCCAAATCAGGAGGTACGGTTGTATGGGGGCTAGGTGAAATAATAGACTGATTTTAACCATTAGGCTTCGTCCTTGTGCCAAAAAACATACTTGGTGCAAATTTAATCAAATTATCTTAAAAATTGAGGCCTGTACCTTGCGCACAAGGTTTACATGGACAGCCAGCCAGCCGGACAGGCGGACGGACATGTCTTAATTGACTCAAAATGATTCTGAATCGATCGGTATACTTTAAGGTGGGTATTGGATCAATATTTTTGTGTGTTACAAACATCAGCGCAAACGTATTATACCCTTCCTACTATAGTGGTGTAGGGTATAATAAAATCTATGGTTCATAATTGACGCATATAAGGTCCTCTTCAGAAAATTGCTCATACGCCCACGGTTAAAAATTGAAAATATTTTGTTTTCAAAAATTTATATTTTGTTAGTTTAAAAGATCTCGGTTCATAATTGACTTAAACCATATTCCAAATATTACCCTGATGTTTATAGGGGAGCATTGATTTTACGGTACGCGGTTTGATGATTGGTATATGAGAATATAACTTAATCATTTGTTCCGAATGAAACAATCTCCCTTGTAATATATTTAATCATTTGAAAATAAAGATATATAAAAATACTTTTCAGAGAAATTATCTTCATAACGTACCTTATAGAGGAAGAAAGGTTGATTATAGACCACCACTTTTCGGTTCGAAAATCATATACTCATAATATTTTCTTTATACGTTTATGTGTGTATGTATATATTCATTAATATTGATATTCATTTAAATATACATAAAATTTATATATCGCGTGTATTTAATATTTACTAAAAACATATACATAAAATTGATGATATTCAATATAAATTTGCTGCTAAATTGTATAAATTTTGTACACTATTTAGTTGCCATGCTCTTGTATAATTTGTATAATAAAATATATACAAAATTATGCTGGTTATAAAATAATCCTTTTTGCCTGCATACAAAATTTAGAAAAGCATAAACAACAATTTTAAACAAAAGCTCATACATTCAAATAATAATAATATTATTATTTGTTAGTTTTTAATGTTCATATATACATATATACTTCATATTTATAATAAAACCGTTTAATTTGAATTGTCGGTAAAACTCAAAATTTTCAAATATAATACGTTAAATTATTATATCTTATTAAAACATGCAGTATTTTGTACATAAAAGCTCACCTAAATACATAAAATACATGTGTATCCATGAGTACGTATTTGTATACACTATAGAAATTTATATGAATTGTGGTTTTAGATTTAGGTCAAAAATAATTTTAATTTACACCAACTAAAAATTTCTAAAACATCTTTATAACCACAAACAAGTATGAATTTATAGTCGGACATTGCCGATCATATGATACCCTACACCAGTCAGTTTGTTTTATTGTGGAATATTTTTACTTATTGTTAACAAAAATTTCTACAAGTGGGCTCATATGGGAGAAGGGGTAAATATGGGTCTATCGTTATAAATTTTGGTAGATGAAATTACGCTACTTCAAAGTCATTTATGTAGATTTTAATCGTTTTATAAGTAATTATAAGTTAATTTTGACCTTTAAGTCAAATGAGGCCCGATCACAATAAAAATTAGTATTGTCATTTATTATTCTATAAAACTAATTTTTGCTAATTTATTTTGACTTTATAAAATATTTAACGTTATTATGAGCCTAAAGGTCCGATTCGGGGGGTACAGTTGTATGGGGGCTAGGAGAAATAATGGACCAATTTCAACCATTTTCAATAGTGATCGTCTTTGATCCAAAAAAAGAGTACATGCCAAATTTCATCAAATTATCTTGAAAATTGTGTGTAGCGTGCGCAAAAGGTTTACATGGACACACAGACAGACGGACGGACAGACAGACGGACATGGCTAAATCGACTCAGAAGGTGATTCTGAATCGATTGATATACTTTAAGGTGGGTCCAGGACCAATATTTTTGGGTGTTACAAACTTCAGCACAAACGCATAATACCCTCCACACTATAGTTGTGTAGGGTATAAAAACATATACAAATATATATTTTTGTTTAAACTTCTCTTAGTAAAAACCGCATACTAGCAAATAACTGCACAGTTAGGTATTTTTACCTTTTTGAAAAAAAAAAAAACAAATTATTATAAAGTTGGTATAAAAGATTGTTTCAAGATTGGGTTGAGGAAAAAAACAAAAGAAAAAAATTCTCAATAGTTATCTTATCCCCACAAAAGTAGTTGTTACATCTAAAGATACAACATTCGAAATAGGCCGTATATCATATTTTTCCTAAAAAACCTGTATTCTATATTTTATAGAAAAACAAGTTACAGTGCTATATTCGGCTAAGCCAATCTTAGATAGTTATAGAAATGAGTTTTCTCATGTCTTAAATCGAAAAATCCCAAGATTCAAATCTATTACAACTCCAAGATATATTAAACATTACAAACGTTATTTTCTTTATATTTTTGTAGCACAGGAACAGGAAAGATTTAAGGATTTTCAAAATGCATATACATATATAATTTTGTTCTACACAAATTGATAATGCATCTAATTAAATATGGTCAAAGCGTTTTAGGGGCTGGACCTAGTATTGGAGATATGACCAAATATAGACCGATCGTAAAAGATTTCCCAATCTAAATTTCTATACATAAAAGCTATATTTCAGTCAAATTTTGTATTTATATCGTAATTTACTTACAAGCAATGTGTGTTAATGTGATTTTCTGTAGGGAACCTTGTATGAGACTGACCGCACTTATGTTATGAACCGATCATGAAAAAATATTAAAATAGAACTTTTGTATACAAAACTAACATTTGTGCCAAATTTTGCATTAATAGCTTTATTCGGTAATGAGTAATGTGCGCTTAAGAGATTTTCGTAAAAAGAACTTTGTATGGGAGCTATGCCCAATTATGTATATAAAGACAAAATTTCAGAATTCTGTTATTATATCATTACTTGGTAATAAACATTTTTCTGGACCTAGTATAAGAGCTATGACCAATTATGGACCGATCGTAAAACAATTTAATTGTGTAATTCATGTATATGAGTAATATTTTTGCTAAATGTATGGATATCAATATTTAGTAATGAGTTATGTGCTTTATTTTTCTGATTTTCGGGAGAAAACCTCAATATTATTTCTCTGTGAGCAATACTTGTGTCAAACTTGGAAATGAGTTTAAGTTATTTTCGGAAAGGGACCTTGTATGGGAGCTATGACCAGTTATGTGCATATGAGCAATACTTGTACCAAAATTTATATGGATATCTTAATTTAATAATGAGTTATGTGTTGTTTTAAATTTTGATTCATAACTTTTCGCGATGTAAACCGATTTTGTGCGTTTTCAATACCAAACAATTTGTTTAAATTCTATTGCTTCGTTTTATCGTGAACGTGTTTTACACAGACAGACGGACATACCTAAATCGACTTGAGTATCAGTTGAATATTTCTTGGTGTTAAAAACTGAATGACAAAGTTATATATACCGTCTATCACCACTGATGGTGGTGGATGGTATAACTAGTACTGGAAGTGATTGAAGGGCAATTTTTGTAGACCAATTTTTATAACACATATGATGGAAAAAAATAATTTTTAAAATTATTAAAATTAAATTATGAAATTTTCAAACTTTTTGCTATTAAAAACGATATTTTCAAACAAATCATTTCAAATCAGAGGATAAATATTAAAAAGACGAGTATTTTCATACAAGTAGCTGATGATTGGTATTAAGATCCAATTCAGCTGATGATTAGTATTAAGATCCAATCAGCATATTATATAAGTAGCTCTAACTTCTTAAAAACATAAAAAGTACATATTCTACGAAAAATTTTTAATTGATTATGGGGAAACATGCATGTTTGTTAAGAGAATCAACTTGAATTCAGACATTTTTTATTTCATCCAGTGTATATGTTTACATATGAATGTCCTTTTTCTTTCTTTTGTATAATTTGTGTTCTTTTGGTAATTATTTTCCAAAAGTAATTACCAAACCTTTGCTAGATAAAACTGAAATTTTTAAAAACCCATAGTTACCATGTACTGAATTAGTGCAGCTATAATAACCTTTAATTTTGGTTAATTTATGTGGTTGAAAATTAATTATTAAAAAAATAAATAAATAAATTTCTCAAAAGTATATCTTACCTTTTTCTTAAGAATGGTGAATCCTATACACAAACGTGCATAAACATATGTATTCTATGTATAAAATTCATATAAAATAAAGTAATTTTCCGTTTTTTTTCCCTAGAATAGTGTATATTACTTAGTTCTATTTAAGTAATTGCAATTCAAAGACAAAAATGAAGTTATATTCGTTGTATGTATTATTTGTGCATGTTCATAAGAAATTTTTAGGTCACGACATCAGGCAAAGTACTCGACATTGCTAAAATAGATAAAGACATTCACTTCATATTACGTGGGTGTATAAAGATGCCTCTTAAAGGTGGGTGGGATACAAATTCCAAGTCGTCGAGTTCTACTATTGTTAAGTTAACCTCAATGTTCTATTTAATAAGTTGGTTTGCTGTACATGTGTCTGTATTTACAGAATACGTAAAATAAGAGAATAATATAAAAAATGCTAAGAAAGAATGACAATTTACAAAAGGATGAAAAGAAATGAGGTTACCGAAACTGCTTAGTCGCACTACGTTTGCAGCAAAAACAAAAAAATGGGTAAAATCTAATAAACGAGAGTTAATAGGGAATTCATATTCCAGCTAACTCACAGTAGAATGTAACATCATATAATAAAACTCTAATTAATCCGCATATTTTATTTCCGATTGTATTTTGTCTATTTGAACAAGAAACACTTATATATAAATACATATTTATAGTTTTCCTTTTAAGAATTGAAATCTAAGTCTAACCTCGTATATTTATAAAACGGTAGAAAGTTTAAGGTATTTCACCATCTTTTTTCTCAACATCACTAATACTTACTCAACATATAAGTATGAAATCACGCAACGACCCAAGAGTACATTATAACAATTGAAAAAATGTTTCAGCTGTAAACGAGAAAAAACAACAATAGTAACATCTATATCTAGGTAGATATAGTACAACTGACTACAAACAAAAAAATGCAAAGTTATAAAAATGAAATTTAAGAATGAGAAACGTTAAATCGTAAGGCACAAATGAAAGTAAAGGTTGGTTGCAAACATTTTCATTTTATTTAGGTATATCTAGCAACGGTATAAATGTATCATATAAACACAAGTACATACATATGTATATATATATTGAATCAGATCCTGGAAAATGCTTTTCATTTCATTCTTTATCTTCATACTACTGACTAGCACCGTAACCTTACGTGGCATAGGAAAATCTTATTAATAAAAGTGCATCTAAAATGTTTATTTAGAACGTCTTGGTTTTAAGATAATTTAAAAGAAACTAGAGATTAGCTGATTCCTTTTTACCTTCATTTTTGCATTTTGTAAATATGTATTTAAAGAAATTACAAGTTCAAAATCATGTTTTATTTAATTAAACATTATTTATGTATGTTTGTTTTTAACAAAATCATTGATAACACAATCTAACGAAATAAAGATTTGGAAAACATTTTAAAAACAATTTTATTGATTTTATGTATTTTTAGATCGTGAATCAATTATTTTTATATTATTTTCTTATTTTCATCAAAAATTTTTCGGAATATTTTCATTATAAAACAAGTAAGAGTGTTATATTCGTCTGTGACAAACTTGATAGATAGCGGAGTCGGTTAAGCCATTCCCGTCTGTCTGTCCGTCTGTCGAAATCAATTTTCTGAAGACTCCAGATATCTTCGAGATCCAAATCTTCAATAATTCTATCAGACATGCTTCCGAGAAGTTTCATATCAGCAAAATCGGTCCATAAATAACTAAGATATGGGTAAAAATCTGAGACTATCTCAGATTCCTCAACAAATTATAAATAAAAGCATAAAAACAACAAGGAGATAAAGCAGTAATATGTTGGTAATGCAGCTCATATTTGTTTGAGGGTGGTAATACAGTTTAACGGTGGTAATACAGTACAACTGTTTATATTTTTTTCTGCTACAGTTTATATTTGTTTATGCTTATGTTATGTGTGATGAGATACAAAATAGGTAAAAACTGTTTTTTAAAACATACTTGGTGAAGGGTATATAAGATTATAGAAATCTGACTTGTTTTTCATAGAATTTTTTCACCGATTTTGGTTCATTTAAACATCTTTACATCAAATTTTTTATATTAATATTACTTCGTTTTATTTTTACATGGATAAGCGTACTGACAGCTCAGGATATCTTTAGCATTATAATTTGTAAACTAAATTTTTAATTTGATCATTTATAGCATAACTTTAAGATAATATTTTTTATAGTATAAAACTAAATCTCTTGCAAAAAATTTCTGTACATAAAGTAAAAAATAATTCAAGCTCCAATAAATCTTCAATATATTCTCGTTAACAGGAATGTTTGAAAACAAATAATATTTTTAATATTTATTTTATTGTACATTGAATGCTATCAGTTTTTTTTTTTTTCTTTAGTAAAATATTTTTATTTTCTCTATTTCTTTTCACTTTTTAGTTTTATGTATCAAACACAACATATGTCACGCCTTATGCAAATTAGTGGAAGTTTTGTTATATGTATGTGTATTGCATCGCGTTATACATATATATTGTACGTATATAACTATACTTATGCACATGTAAATCGACTGTCGTATTCATACATATGTACGAGGATATAAACATAGATTCATACTTTCATATGTAAATTGATGCAAAAATGCATCTATCAATATACATACATATATGTTTACGTACATTTACATACATAAATTCAGACAACAAACATACATCCACACAATACAAAAATTATATTTACAGATAACGCTCGGTATACATGTTTTAACAAAGAATCAATTTCTATCATGAAGAAACTATGAATTCTTAAAAGATGATTTTTATGTAATCGTTTAAAAATGTTTTAAATTAGTAGCGGTCTTTGCTGCTTTAGTAACAAATGATACAATTTCACTTTCCTCTAGCTGGCTGACTAACTTTTTATTTCGGTTTTAAGTTTAGCATTTATTTCTAACTCAAGCAAATTACGTAAATTGAGGGTTAGTCGTATATGTATCTTGTTATACATCAAATGCCAAAAGCAAATTTACGCTTGATTTACGTTGTTAGTATTTGGGTGTCGTGTGTTCGTTCACAGGAAGTCAAATGTCATGTTATGTAGTAACATTTTTGGTCTACAAACGTTTATTTCCAATTGCATTCATGACTGTATTGATGCGTTCTACAAGATACTTGCAAAATTGAAAAGAATGATAGATGTTTTTTTTCACAAACATTCTAACTTAATCCTATGGAATTTCGGAGGAAATTTGTGTTAATCATAAAAACTAAATATTGGTAGTAATATTTTGGTTTATACATACCTTGTTTAATTTTTAATGGGGGTTAGTTTCAATTATGTTCTGATTACATAAAATTTTGTATATAGATTTCGGTTTCGAAGATTTTAACACTCTCAACATTTTTAAGCTAGTTCTATTTTGGAGTTTGAAAATGCCTTTGCAATTAAATGCCACTTGTATGGGGGCCATTTGAAAGCATTGAGCAATTTTTTATACCAAAAAAATTTGCTCAGAACTCCGCGTCTTTAGTTTTTCATTTCGTGATCCTGTGTCCTTTCAAAAGGACTTCATAGTTTTAAAAAGTACATTTTTCAAAAAAAATATTTTAAAATACTTCTACTTATCAAACAATGTCAAATTTGAGCATCATTTCTTCCCTTTTTGTCGGACTCTATCACGCTTTTATCAGACAGACTGACGTACATGACTAGATCGTCTTAGAACTTAATAGAACCAATAAAAGTATATATATTCTGGGTCCTTATTAGGTTCTAAGACGTTTTACTCATGTCTGTTAAAAACACGATAGAGTCCAAACGGGTACATCAAGAGAGCTGGAAAATGTACAGATGTTATTAGTTAATTTATTAGTGTGATATTGAAGTTGATCCACGATTTCGCTTAGCTCCCATTCCAAATGACTTTAACGCTCGCAACGGCAAAACATGTCCATATAAGGTCCTCTTCCAAAAATGACTTTAACGATTATTACAGACTAAAAGGAGCATCTCTAGTGGTGAAATTCAGTACAAACATGTTTAATAGTAACCTATATCTTTTTGTAAAATTTTATGAAAACCGACATATAACGCACATAACTGCACTGCATTTATAGCAGGTATAAACATGTTTTATAGCAACTTAAATCTCTTTGTAATATTTTATGAAGATCGGCCCAAAATTGAATCCAAAGTAATATATGGTTCCTTTCAGAAAATTACATTAAGGCACATAACTAAATAAAAAAGCATCTATAGCATTGAAATTCTGCATAAATATATTTCATAAGAACTTTTGTCAAATTTTGCAAGGATCGGAACATAATTGACCCTAGCCGCCATATAAAGTCCCCGTCTCAGTTCTGCCTTAAAAATATGGCGCTTTTAGGGGCTGCACCTAGTATGTGAGATAAGGCCAATTACAGACCGATCGCAAAAGCTAAATTTATTTTCATAAAAGCTATATTTCAGTCAAATTTTGTATTTATATCATAATTTAGCAACAATTAATGTGTAATTAAGTAATTTTCTAAAAATAACCTGTATGGGACCGACCACACCCGTGTTATGAACCGATCGTAAAATATCTTGAAATAGATTTTTTATACAAAACTAATATTTTTGGCAAATTATGTATCAATAGAGATTTAAGAGATTTTTGTAAAAGGACCTTGTATGGGAGCTATGACCAAATATGGACCGATCGAAAAAAGTCTTTAGCAGTAATATTTCTGTGCATATGAGCAATACTTGTACCAAATTTTATATGGATATCTTAATTTAGTAATGAGTTATGCTCGTTTAAGTGATTTTCGGGAGGGGATCTTGTATGGGAGCTATGACCAATTATGGACCCTTCCAAAAATTGTTTCCTCCTAATGAATTCTCTGAACATAAGATTTTAATTTGTAAAATTTTGTGAAGGTTACGAAGTAAATGTAAGTTTGTATGGGAGATATATGAAATTGTGGACTGATTCTGGCGATTTTCCGCATAGATCAAGCACTTGTGTGTATGGTGATTTTGATTGAATTATCTTGCATAATTTTCGAGAAAGTTACATTAGAATGTGTAAAAAATTCGCATATTTTCGAGGTTGTTCCAAACTTTGATTCATAACTTTTCCCGATATGAGCCGATTTTGCTCATTTTCAAATTTGGGTGAATTTGGTTAAATTCTATTACTATGTTATAATATATATCTAAAAATTTTAATATGTATTGTTGCGTTATTTCCATATGTGTAGGAAACCATATATTTTTTTTAAATTTGGTTTTGCTGAATATACATATATACGTACATATGTATATATTTCTGACTTGTTTTCCAAAATCTAATATGAATTTTTATTCTATGGAATTTTGTTTTTTCTTTAGATGTTTGCTCTTTTTTCGGCTGTTTGTAATTTTTTTGTTCCCATTTGATGAAATTTTATGGTCAGCAATACAATTGCACATCATCAAAAAGTTCGTTTATCAACTCTGTTTGTCGTCTGACATTGTCATTTGTTTTGTAACACGACCAGTGAAGAAAAAGATACAATTTTTTTGGATCGTTGTCGTTGTTGGTGTTCTACATTTGTCGTAGCAAGGATGTAAAAAAAAACATATATTGGAAAAAAACTAAACATTGTTGAAATAAAATCTAACTAAAGAGAAACTTACCAAAATTGAAAAAGTTTCTGTTAAGAATTTGTCTTTTATTTGAAGTTGTAGTTTTATTTATATTTTTCGTTCATTCCCTCTTTTTTATTGTTTTAGTTTTATGCTTTTTATCACATTTTATCAAAGTTTAATATACAAATAAAAGGACAAACAAATTGAGATTAATATGAAGTAAATAAGACTTTTGAATAATTATGTATTTAAACATACATATAAATATCTTACCAGATGCATCCGGTTTAACAGGACTAAATTAATTTGTTATAATTCTAGACCTAATTGTAAAATTTAACTGATTTTACAAGAATTTTGTATAAATAATTTTATCGTTAAAATAAGTAAGAAATTAAAGTCGGGCTCCCCACTAAAGTGGTGTTGGGTGTAATTATAAAAATACTTAAACTAATCTATTTTTGAGGATTTAATAATTCAAAACTTATTTTATTGTCTTTCAAAAGTATTACATTTATTGCCAGTTTTTGAAGTACCACTGATTTTATTTTGTGTTTACATTTGTGAATGTGATATTAAACGACTTCCAAGAAAGTGATTACAAATGTACTTTTTTTTTAAACGAAAGATTTTTTGGATGTGATATTTTGTATCCTAAACACCCAATATTCATAGAATTCATTTATAATCAAATTTAAATGTAGATTATTTAAAATATATATTTCATTAATGTTAAGTTAGCAATTCATTAATATTCCATACATGTTTATAATGTATTAAATTATGCAATGGAAAACAACACCTTATACTAATTTCCTTTTGTACTTTGATTTCATTATTTAAACAAGTAGGAAAGTATAGTCGGGCATGGTCCTACACCATGAGACAGCCAGCCGGACAGACGTACTGACGGACGGACATGTCTTAATCGACTCTAAATCGATCGGTGTACTTTAAGGTCGGTATTGGAGCAATATTTTTATGTGTTACAAATATCAGCACAAACGTATAATACCCTCCCCACTATAGTTGTGTAGGGTATAAAAACCTACATTCTACAATAAGATATTGTTTTATATTTTTTTTTTCAAACATTATATTCATATACTATACAACAATATATAAAATCTACTACTATTTTCTAATTAAAAAATAATCCAATTTTAAAAGCAATTACTACACTATGATCCTTATCTATTTATTTGTCTATAGTTTAAAATTATTATATCTATACATAGAAAAAGCTAAAGAATACTTAAGTTCCATAACCTTACAACCTGTAAAAATAATCTCACAAAAGTCTCTAATACTAATACAATATTTACTATGTAAACAATGTTAACTTTTACAAAAGTTTTACATATAGTTAATTGAAGAAACATTTCCAAAAAGTACAATACAAATTTACAGAGATCTATAGCTAAAGTAAACGGAAGTATACACAAATACATATTTCAAGTACCCGAGAATGGGAAAGGAGTTGAATAAAGTACAACAAATAAAATGGTTTTGTTATGGTATTAGGACACAGTTGCTAACCACAAAAAGCTGGTTTGTCAATAGGTTGGAGTTGAAAAACCACTTTAATGTTTTCTAAATCAACAACGAATGTATTTGAAGGGATTACAAGTAGTTTTTTCTTAGATTAAAGATAATAATAGTTATAAAAAAATTATTTGAAATAATTTGTATTTTTAATATATTTTTTGAAAATAAAACTATGGGGAAAGTAACAAGGAATAGTGTTATATCTTATATTCCGCTATCGAATTATTTGCTGTAAAAGAAATGCTCCCGTCAATTTTTATACCCACCATCAATAAAGATGAGGGGTATATTGATTTTGTCATTCCGTGTGTAACACCTCGAAATATTGCTCTAAGACCCCATAAAGTATATATATTCTGCGACCTCGTAAGATTCTAAGACGATCTAGCCATGTCCGTCTGTCTGTTGTTGGCACGATAGCGTCCACAAAATAGGAGATATTGAGATGAAATTTTCCCAAAATATATTTTATTGATCAGAAATGTTTGGTATTGAAAATGGGCAAAATCGGTCAACGATTTCACATAGCCCACATACAAATGTACCCCCTGGAATACTGTATAAATAGCTTCAAATATTTACAAATTCGTTTTTTATGAAGCAAATACCACAAAATTTCGCATAGGTCAGTTTTTTGACGTCTGCAAAATAATTCTGCATTATGGCGGACATAGGACCATAATTGGCCCTACCCCCCATATAAGGTCCCCCTTAGAAAATGACTGAAAAGCTTATTACTGGCTTAAAAATGGGAATATAGCATATGGCATAAAAATGGAAATATAGCGATGAAATTTGACATAAGTAAGTTTCTTACTAGCCAAAACCTTTCTATGAAATTTTATGTGGATCGGTCTATAATTGACCCTACCCCCCATATAAGGTACCCTTCAGAAAATGACTTTAACGCTCATTACTGGCTTAAAAATGGGAATATAGCTATGAAATTCGACACACATAAGTTTCACGCAAGTCAATATCTCTCAACCAAATTTTATGTATATCGGTTCATAATTGACCCTACCCCCCCATATAAGGTCCCCTTCAGAAAATGACTGGCTTAAAAATGGGAATATAGCGATGAAATTCGACACACATAAGTTTCATGCAAGTCAATATCTCTCAATTAAATTTTATGTATATCGGTCCATAATTGTCCCTACCCCCCATATAAGGTACTCTTCAGAAAATGACTTTAACGCTCATTACTGGCTTAAAAATACAAGTATAGCGATGAAATTTGATATAAGTAAGTTTCTTACGCCAAAACTTCTCTATGAAATTTTATGTGGATCGGCCCATAATTGACCCCCATATAAGGTCCCCTGAGCTCATTACTGGCTTAAACAAACGAATATAGCGATGAAATTTGAGATAAGTAAGTGTCTTACAGGCCAAAAAATCTTTATGAAATTTTATGTGGATCGGTCCATAATTGACCCTTCCCCCACATAAGGCCCCCTTCAGAAAACGACTTTAACGTTAATTATGGGCGTAAAAGTACGAATATAGCGAAGAAATTTGACATAAGTATGTATCTTAGGAACCAAAACCTTTATATCAAATTTTATATGGATCGGTCTATAATTGACCCTAGCGCCCATATAAGGTCCCCTCCATAAAAATACTTTAACACTCATTACTGCCTTAAAAATACGAGTATAGCAATGAAATTTCACAGAAGTAAGTTTTTCGCAAGCCAAAATCTCTTTACCAAATTTTATGTGGAACAGGCCTTAATTGACCCTACCCCCAACATGAGATCCCTATCAGAAAAATACTTTAAAGCTCAGTACTGACTTAAAAATGTTAGTAGATTTATGAAATTCTACATAAACTACTTTCGTGTAAGCTAATATCTCTATCACTTCTATAGCAACCGAAATCTCTCTATCAAATTTTATGAGGATCAGTCCATATAAATTCCGTCCCAGAAAATGACGCGAAAAATATGAATACCGCAAGGCAACTCGACATAAAATAATTTTTATTTAAAATCTCTCTACCATATTTTATGACTTTAATGCTCCTTAATGGCTTCAAAATACAAGTAGATCGATGAAATTTTAAACAAATAAGGAACTTAAATCTTCCTACAGACTTTCATGAGAATTGGTCCATATATATGTATAAATAACCCTACTCCCTATAAAAATTAGCACTTTTAATAGTAAAACTCCCATTAATAGACCTCTTTCAAATGTTACCCTCATTAATATCAATATAAAATAATAAAATATTCAAAATATCAAAGTTTATTTATATGGCAGTGATTTGATGGTGGGTATAAAAGATTCGGCATAGCCGAATATAACACTCTTACTTGTTAAAAATGAAAATTTGTGTCTAATTTTTTGGAAACAAATAGATTATGAACAGAAAATCATTATATTTGTACATAAATTTCGTTTTGTATGTCACTATTTTTTTTTTAATTTTCACCGTGTTTTTGATTCCGCAATAAATATAGAAGCCAAGGGGACCTTTTAATGGAGAAGAGTCAGTTATGGACTTATAAAATTTTGAACAGAGATTAATTTGGTGTATACAGTGTAAATTATCTTCACTTGTAGATAATGTTAACTTATTTTCATCAAATTATATTCATAATTATTGATTTGTGTTTTATTCAAAATTTTGGATAGACGAACATTGCACATTGGACTAGAGAGTGATGCTGTAGAGTAGGATCAATTATGGGTCGATCCTCATAAAATTTGGTAGACAGTATTTGGTTCGTATAAAATTTATTTGTGTCGATTTTCATCGCAGCACTCGTATTTTTAAGCCACTAATGAGCGTTGCAGTCATTTTCTGAAGGGGACCTCAATTATAGACCGATCATCATAAAATTTGGCACAGTGATTTTGAATCATAAAAAACTTACTTTTATCCCTTTATTCGTATTTTTAAACAAGTTGTGACTGTTACATATAAGAAATATTTATGTAAAATTTCAACCCTCTAACTCTTTTCGTTTGGACTATATCGTGCTTTCAACAGACAGACAGACAGACAGACAGACAGACGGACAGACATGGCTAGATCGGCTTAGAATTTAATGAGGACGTTTAATGTTTCAAATGAGGAAAAATATGGGGAAAATGTAATATATAAAAATAAAAAAAGAATAACAGAATTTCTTCACATTAAACCCCATTTTGCATGGGGAACTATACCGATCGTGGTAATTGTTTACAGTTATATTTATACATTTATGTAAACGCTATATTTCTGTTTAATTTTGTATCAATACCGTTATTTGGTAATTATTGGGTAAAATTTTTTTATTTATGTCCTCATTTGGTTATTAGTAATGTTTTAGTGAATTTCTGAAAGCGCCTTTGTATGCGAGCTATAAACAAGTATGAACTGATCGTTAAACATTTTTACAATAAAATTTTGATAGATAAAAGCCATATGTCTGCCATAGGTTGAAATGTCATCAATATTTGCTAATATGTAATATGTTTAAGTGATTTCTGGAAGGCGACCTTGTATGGAAGCTAATACAAATTATAAAACAGTCGTTACAAAAGTCGGGCGACGCCGACCATATAATACCCTACACCTTTTACAAAAAAAGGAAATTCGTGAGGGTCATCAAGTCTTGTATAAAACTTGGTTTTTGCAGCTTTTTGTCGAGATATAGGTATATTAAACATAATTATGAGCTTAAAAGCCCTATTCGGCGGGTCCAGTCGTATGGGGGCTAGGTGAAATAATGGACCGATGTAAACCATTTTCAACAGGCTTTGTCTACGATACCAATAAAATTACGTGCCAAATGTCATTGAATTATCTCCAAAATTGCGACCTGTAGTTTGATTACAAGGTTGCAAGGTTTGGGGGGTTCAGTTGTATGGGGACTAGGTGGACCGATCTTAACCATTTTCAATAGACTTCGTCTACAGTATCATCGAATATCATGTGCCAAATTTCATTGAATTATCTCCAAAATATGCGACCTGTAGTTTGATTACAAGGTTTACAAGCCCTATTGGGGGGTTCAGTTATATGGGGGCTAGGTGAAATAATAGACCGATCTTAACCATTCAAAATCAGAAAATGATTCTGAGCCGATTGGTATACTTTAAGGTGAGTATGGGACCAATATTATTGTGCGTTACAAACATCAGCACAAACCCAATATACCTTTCCCACTAAAGTGGTGTAGGGTATAATTAAAGAGAATTATTTCTGTACTCAAAATAAATATATTTGCATTTTTTTATTTACATCGTTATTTGTATAAAAGCTATGTCCAATTGTGGATCGATATTAAAAAATGTACAGTAACATATCTATATTTAAAATCAATATTTATTCTAAATTTTATGAGGATTCCTTAATTTAGTTATGAGTTTAGTGAGTATACAAATTTTTCTAAAGAGTACCTTGTATTGGTGCTATGACCAACCCAGCAGTTCGACAGCCCCGAACTGACCACTTAACCTACCACTTGCGGTGGCCCCTAGTCACCTGACTACCCAGGTGACCGACCATTTTAACATGGGCCTGTCCTACAAGGAAGTAAATCGTCTCTCTACACCCTACAAAGAGATAGTAAAGAGACGATTGCCTCTGCTCTCGCTTACAAAGGGGACACTAAAGTGACGACTGTCTTTCGGAAGTAAAAAAAAACAACTTTTAAGAGTATAATCTCTAGGTTACTTGAGGACAGTAAAAAGACGACTGCCTCCGCACCAGCTTACAAAGAGGACACTAAGGTGACGACTGTCTTTATTCTCGATTACAAAGGGTACATTCGTGACGAATGACCCAAAACATATGACCAGGTGGTTAACTATTAGTGGAAATTACTGTCTTTTTCGTATGCATTGACTCTTTGTCGAACTGCTGTATTATGAACTTTTTCTCTATATAAATTTTATTGTAATAAATGTGTAATTTGTAAAATTTTGAGGATTTCGATATTTTAATCTTATCATTCTAAATTATTACCATTAAATTTTTATCCTGGAACATGTACATTTTTATAATGTTGTAAACCAATTTTACCACTTTTCAACAGGAATAATATTTCATTCTTAAATTATTATAAAAAGTAGTATTATCTACTTTATTTGTTGTTTAGTAATGATATTTTCCTATGAAAATTTTCTTTATATTTGTATAATTACATGCATATGTATGTATTTAAGAATATTTGTAATAGTATTGTTAACAACAAATAAGTGTTAAATATTACTATGTATCTAGAATTACTGCATAAATAAAACGTATTTCCTTTTTTTCATAATTCCATTGAAATGGAAATACATTTATATGTATTTTAATATTAAAATATTTATAAATGGTTTGTAAATCATATTATTTATTTTATAATAACCACATTAAAAAGATATTTACAACATAGTATCGTTACATTAAAAACAACAACAAAGAACTATATTCATAATGCTTTCTTTTCAATAAACTAACAAAACTGTAATAAAATGAATAAAGCAAAGTGTACTGAATAAAAAACACATACTGAAAGATATAAGTTAAATAAACATTACACTTTGAAAAATTAAAGTAAATATGTAAGTAAATGAAAAAAAAAAAGAACTTGGCCATATTTACCATTAGAAAGTGCAGTGAATTCATTAAAATTGATGAAGCATACTGAAAATGACATTGCAGACACTGTGTTTCATATAAATAATGACACATGAATACAAAGCAACCCCCCCAAAAATAAAGAAATGAATCAGAAGAAAAATGGGGCTTGAATGCGGAAAAGGGTGTTACAAAAATGCAACAAGAACACAAGACCGCAGAATATTATTTTATAAGTACAATATTTACATTAAAGTAAACAAAACTTACAAACATGTATACTGCTATCCAGTCAGCCTGTAGAAAACTTCATTACCACAGTTAGTTGCATACAAAGCTGATTCATATGTATGTGTGTACTGCATATACAAATATACAAACATAACTATAAAGGATTAAACTTTTAAAAACATTTTTGTTAGTCAATGTATGGCAGAATATAAATAAATATGTATGTAAGTATATGTGAATGTATGTAAAGATACATGTACAATTGTAAATTGTATGCATCATGTAGGAAATGTAAACTTTACATTACCCTCTTAACAAACAAAATAACAAGAACACAAAAACCGACAAAAAAAAAAACAAACATAAAAAACAAGTACTAAAACTATTCCTTTACACTATTTTAAAGAAAATATAAAAAAAAATCATGGCAAAAATACTTCCGAGTGCAATGTAATCACTTGCGGCAATTTGTATGCCCTACATGACGTTATGACTGCAACTTTTGTAAAGTTTGTGGCAGCTGATGGTTGTAGCATTCGTAAAACACAAAAGATAAAATAAAATTTGGACATGAATGTATGGGTGATTGTAGTTTATATCTCATTTAATTTAGATAAATCAAAAGATTTTTATAATTTTCATTAATATTGTTATATTAAATGTGAGAGGAAGAAGTATGTAAAGGAAACAGCAAAACAACTTTTGTTGTTTTATTTTGAAAGTTTAGTTGGAATGAATATTTAACCAAGAAGAGTTTTATATTCGGCAATGTCGAATCTTATATAATGTAGCAATTAAGATATAATACATTTCAATACCAAATTAACCTTAAAGAAGAAATATTTTTTGGAAAATTTCAATCCGATCCAATTGTGCTTTTCAAACACAGAGAGATGGACAGACATGATATACCATACCATAAAAGAGCATTTGCCGCGGAAACTTGTTTAAGGCTTGGGAAAAATTTATATCCATAATCAAGTTACATTTAAGTACTCTATATGGACTGGATAAAAACGATTTGAAATTTCCAAAATCTGTATATAAATTATAGCCTTCATATTGCCTGGCTTTTATAGCATTTTTAAGTAGTTAACTCTTTCACGTATACGTGACACCGGTGTCCCAATTCTTTTTTATTTTTTCTCGATTTTAAGCATAATTTAAACTGCACAGCTACAGTAAATGGTTATTTTAAAAGAAAAATAAGTTATTTTTTAGAATTTGATGATGCTAACAATGATAATATCCTTCTAAAAATGAAAATATCCTGCGATATCCTTCGAAAATACTTTTTCCATTTTTCATTAAAAATGATCAATATACGTCAAAATAAAGTGTGTGGTGAAGTCATATCCATAAAAAAAAGCCAGCGGTTTAGTTTTGTGTGTGAATATGTTAAAGTATTATTTAATATATTAGTGTAGGATAACAAATTTATCGGTCTTAATCATTAGAATATTTTTTTACCCTATTTTTTGAACATAACGTTTTTTATGTAGATCAATTCAATTTGTTTACAAATAAAAATATCAAACTACCTGGGGTACAAATCACATATTTTCTTTTTGATGAAAAGTTTGTTAACAAATTTACAGAAATGAAAAATTTATATCGATAGATACATATGTACCTTAGGGTATCCCATGGAACTCTTTTTAGAAAGACCTCCAAAATGGTGTCAAAAATTCGGTAATTTTGAGCTTATCATGGGAAATGTAATAAAAAAAATTTATAGTGTATTTCTGGTCCGCAAAACTACTTTTATTGTATTATACGGGATACATAAATTTCCAAAAATTATGAAATTGACTAAACGAATTGTTTGAATATTTTTCTGTATGAGCTAAAAATTACGACAATAAAAAGTTAAAATAATATTTCTTTGGAACCCACTTAAAATCATATTTTGGACCAAAAATATTCTACTAAAAAATGATACAATCTTTTTTGATGTAATCATCTTAAAATTAACGAAATTTTTAAGACCCATTTCGAAAAAAAATTAAAAAATTTTATTTTTCAAAAATTACACTGAGGCCAGGAATTTCAATCACTTGTAGGGAACTGAGGATCATTTGAAAAACAATATATATTTTATTTTTATTTTGTTTAGTAAATTAATACGTTTTGACTGAGTGGTATTCCTATATTGAATTCTTAAAAAAGCTGTTCCTCGGGACACTCTAATGTACATATGTGTATGTATTGTTGTTATGTAGATCTGTGCAACGGTATGTTTTTTCTTATTTTTTGTAAAAAAAGTAAAAAGTAACACATGATTGGAAAATAAAATAAGTAGAGTTAATAGAAGAAGAAAGAAAAGCTAACTAAGAACTTTGTAAATACATATATATGAACGTAGATATGGTCAAAAGTGAATTACTGGTAACTACTTTAGAAAAGTTTTATTATGACTTTTAGTACAAGTAAATTCAGTTTTGATTTTTAAAACTCAAAACAGAAAAAACTTAAATAATTATTTTTTGCAACATATAATATGTGTTCGTGTAAACTTTACGCTCAAGGTAAACGTAGCAATTTTGAAAAAAAAACAAGTAAGAGTGTTATATTCGGCTATGCCTAATCTTTTATACCCATCAAATCAGTGCCATATAAATGAACTTAGATATTTTGAATATTTTATTATTATATATCGATATTAATGAGAACATAAGGGTAACATTTGAAAGATGTCCATTAACGGGGGTTTTACTATTGACAGTGCTAATTTTTATAGGGAGTAGGGTTATTTATACATACATATATAGACCAATTCTCATAAAAGTCTGTTAGAAGATTTCAGTTCCTTATTTGTTTAAAATTCCATCGATCTACTTGTATTTTGAAGCCATTAAGGAGCATTAAAGTCATAAAATATGGTAGAGATTTTAAATCAAAATTGAAATAAAGAATTGCATTGCTGTAGTCGTATTTTTCGTGTCATTTTCTGGGGCGGAATTTATATGGCGTGGTGTCATTATTGACTGATCCTCATAAAAATTGATAGAGACATTTCGGTTCCTTTAGAAGACATAGAGATATTAGCTTACACGAAACTAATTTATGTTGAATTTCATAAATCTACTAGTATTTTTAAGCCAGTACTGAGCTTAAAAGTAATTTTCTGAAGGTATCGTCAATTACAGACCGATCTCGGTAAAATTTTGTAGAATGATGTTGGTTCCTACAGGTCATGTTTATATCGAATTTCATCGCTTTACTCGTTTTTTAGCCTAGTAATTAATTTTTTGATGGGGACATTATATGTGGCTAAGTCAATTAAGGCTCGATCCACATAAAATTAAGTTAAGAGTTTTTGTCTAGCAAGGAACTTAATTGAGTCGAATTTTATTACTATACTCGTATTTTTAAGCCAGTAATGGGTCTTAAAATATTTTTCTGATAGGGGCCTTATTAAGGCCTGTTCCACATAAAATTTTGTAAAGAGATTTTGGTTTGTGAAAAACTTACTTCTGTGAAATATCATCTCTATACTCGTATTTTTAAGGCAGTAATTAGCGTTAAGGTATTTTTATGGAGGGAACCTTATATGAAGGTAGGGTCAATTATAGACCGATCCACATAAAATTTGGTGAAAGGTTTTGGTTCCTAAGATACATACTTATGTCAAATTTCTTCGCTATATTCATATTTTTACGCCCATGATTAACGTTAAAGTAGTTTTCTAAAATTTGATTGAGAGATATGGCTTGCATGAAACTTATGTGTGTCGAATTTCATCGCTATATTCCCATTTTTAAGCCAGTAATGAGCGTTAAAGTCATTTTCTGAAGGGGAGCTTATATGGGGGGTAGGGTCAATTATGGACCGATCCACAATAAAATTTCATAGAATGTTTTGGTTAGTAAGAAACTTACTTATGTCAAATTTCATCGCTATACTTGTATTTTTAAGCGAGTAATGAGCGTTAAAGTAATTTTCTGAAGGGGACTTTATATGGCGGGTAGGGTCAATTATGGACCGATATACATAAAATTTGGTTGAGAGATATTGGCTTGCATGAAACTTATGTGTGTCGAATTTCATCGCTATATTCCCATTTTTAAGCCAGTAATGAGCGTTAAAGTCATTTTCTGAAGGGGACCTTATATGGGGGGTAGGGTCAATTATGGACCGATCCGTATAAAATTGCACAAAGAGGTTTTGGCTAGTAAAAAACTTACCTATGTCAAATTTCATCGCTATACTTGTATTTTTAAGAGAGTAATGAGCGTTAAAGTCATTTTCTGAAGGGGACCTTATATGGGGGGTAGGGTCAATTATGGACCGATATACATAAAATTTGGTTGAGAGATATTGACTTGCATGAAACTTATGTGTGTCGAATTTCATCGCTATATTCCCATTTTTAAGCCAGCAATCAGCTATTTAGTCATTTTCTAAATGGGACCTTATATGGGGGGTAGGGCCAATTAAGGTCCTATGTCCGCCATAATGCAGAATTATTTTGCAGACGTCAAAAAACTGACCTATGCGAAATTTTGTGGTATTTGCTTCATAAAAAACGAATTTGTGAATATTTGAAGCTATTTATACAGTATTCCGGGGGGTACATTTGTATGGGGGCTATGTGAAATCGTTGACCGATTTTGCCCATTTTCAATACCAAACATTTCTGATTAATAAAATATATTTTGGGAAAATTTCATCTCAATATCTCTTATTTTGTGGACGCTATCGTGCCAAAAACAGACAGACGGACAGACGGACGGACATGGCTAGATCGTCTTAGAATCTTACGAGGTCCCAGAATATATATACTTTACGGGGTCTTAGAGCAATATTTCGATGTGTTACACACGGAATGACAAAATCAATATACCCCCCATCTTTTTTGATGGTGGGTATAAAAATATGTGCAAGTTTTGGTGATTGTTGTTTAATTTTTTTTTTTTCAATTTTCTTAACGACTTTATTAGATTTCACAAATACGGTAGATAAGTCAAAAATGATAGCTTAATTTTGCGAAATCTTTATATTTTTACATTTTCCCAATATTTTCAAAGAATTTATAAAGAAAGTCAACAAAATAGTGAAATTTGCAACTTTTGAAATTCAAAGGTTTCATAAAAACTCTAAAAAATTGACATAATTTACACTTCGTTGAGAAAATTAGAAAAATGTATAAGTTTCACAAAAACTATAGTATAAGATGAAAATTAAACATATATTTGAAGGATTTCTCAAATTCTTTCAATTTAATAAACAGTTGAATGTCTTATTAGAAAATTGTTGAAATGCAAAGGTTTCATAAAAACTCTAGAAAGAGTAGACATAATTATCAATTCGTTGAGAATATTAGAAAAATGTATATGCTTTTTTAAACAACTTTATCAGATTTCACTAAAACTCTAGTATAAGTTGAAAAATTAAGGGGACGTTATATGGGGGGTAGGGTCAATTATGGACCGATATACATAAAATTTGGTTGAGAGATATTGGCTTGCATGAAACTTATGTGTGTCGAATTTCATCGCTAAATTCATTTTTAAGCCAGTAATCAGCTATTTAGTCATTTTCGAAAGGGGACCTTATATGGGGGGTAGGGCCAATTATGGTCCTATGTCCGCCATAATGCAAAATTATTATTTTCCCAAATAATAAAATATATTTTGGGAAAATTTCATCTCAATATCTCTTATTTTGTGGACGCTATCGTGCCAACAACAGACAGATGGACAGACGGACGGACATGGCTAGATCGTCTTAGAATCTTACGAGGTCCCAGAATATATATACTTTATGGGGTTTTAGAGCAATATTTCTATGTGTTATACACGGAATGACAAAATCAATATACCCCCATCTTTTTTGATGGTGGATATAAAAATTACTAGCACAAACTCCATATTATATTTTTGTATACAAAATTTATTTTTTATTTTATATAAAAAGCGATATTATTTTATTTACGAAATTTAATCTGAATTCTGAAATAAAAAATATATTTATTGATATTCTTAACTAAAATAGCAAAAAATTCAGTAATTTTTCAAAATACATATTAAATATATAAGTTAACAAATCTACGAAGAACTATATTTTACTGAAGTATCATATGTCAATACACCGGCTCAAAATATGTAAGAACTTGTAAACCAAAATGTGAAAACAAAATAATGCTGTAATGGCACAATTTTTGAAGAAATCAAAATCCAGTTATTTACCAAATTTATATTTTTTAAATGATTTTCGGCACATGTTTCTGTTATCCAAAGGGACTATTCAACACCAGACATTAATCATCAATAAAATCCATTGAACAAAATGTAAATACACTCACAACTGGCTCAAGAAAGCATATATGGCGTAAACATATTTTATATAAACCTAAATCTCTTTGTAAAATTGAATAAGGATGGGCCCATAATTGACCCTAAGTACCCGCCATATAAGGGAACATTCATAAAATAACATGGTAGTGGTCCAGTGTAGTGGTGAAACTTATCATAAACATGTTTTATAGCAAAAAAATATCTCTATTTCGAAAATCACTTTGATGTATATATTAATTTCGAATAGTTAAATTTAGTATGTATCAAATAAATGAGAAGACCTTGCAAAATTTATTTTAATTTTACGGCATATAATTTGATGGTGGATGGGCCGAATACAACACTCTTACTTGCTACTTTTTGGATATGTTCATAGTGAAAACAGATTCGATTGTAATTATTGAAAAATTCGATTACTATTACTGAAAATATGGTTTGCATGACTTTTTCTGTTTATTATTCGGTAATGTGGATGGAAATTATTGGTATTTGCAACTGAAATATTAGTTATTGAAAACCAATTTGTGGATTTTGTGTATTTTAAAATATACTCAATTTTATTATTTTATTTATTCCGGATCTAACTTCGACGAATGCATTGGCAAGGAAAGTGCTCCAGAGTTTCACTGTTCTCTCCACATGCTCTACATTCGTCTGAATCCGCACGTCCAATGCACGTAATCCTGTGTGTTCACTCAGAATACGTACCATCATACTAACCTCAGACTTGATCATTTTGAGGAGATTTCTCGTCTTGCTCTCATCAGGGTCACCCCATAGAATCTTTGTGTTTCTACCCACCGTTTCATTATTCCTAGAGGCCTTATGGGATTTTCACATCCATATTTTTAATTCAGCTTTTGTTGCGTCGAATGGTTTTACGTTTGTCAAGTTAACTACATCGAGCTCCCTTCCCTTTAAAGCTATTACATTCGCTCGTTGCCGACTACTCCCGAGTGGCCTGGTACCCATATGATGTAAACTTTAGCTCTGGGAGAGTATCCAGCTAAAGCCCTTTTACAATCCAATACGGTCTTAGATCTAATTCCATTACCCGATATCAGGTAATTTTTCAGTTTTTCAATAATAGCGATAAAATGTTAATCAATTTAACTAAATATTTATCATTTTAACCGATATTTAATCGATCTTTTTTCTGTGTGTTAAAACATCAATATTAAGGCATTTCCTTTCCAATAATCACTCTATTGATGTACCCTCATTTAAATAAAAAATCAAACAAAATTTTATGTTTTGAATTTATTTTTATGAATTATAACTATTTTTATTTCATTATTTTATTATTACTTTTAATCAAATTATATTATATATTTTGTTTTACGATTTTACGTAAATACACATTACATAGAATTTAATTTTATTTGTTGTTGCTGTTCTTTGCTTTAAATTTTGTCAATTTATTTTTTTAATTTAGTATGTATGTAGTAGTTTGTATTGTTGTTATTATTATTAATTTTTATTGTTGTTTTAATTACTATAAATAATGTTATTTTATATTATTTACATAGAAATTCAATTACTATTTTTTATTTATGTTTTATTTTTAATTTAAGTTATAAATTAATATTTATTATTTAGTACTACTATAGTATGATCGTTATAATAATAATTTAATACATATGCTTTTTCATATACACACACACAAATATTTTGGAGTTTAGTGGGAGGAGTTGGGTGTAATAAAATGTTGAGTTTATTTCAATATCCATTAACATGTATTTTTATTTGCGTGTGTATGTATTTTTCAGTTGTATGCACATATGTATACTTTTTTTGTCGTATGAAGCTTAAAATTTAAATGCATTTCTTGGATAATAATGTTTTCGTTTAAATACATACTTATACATATATATTTTACGATTTTTCATTTTTTATTTATTCTTTAAATTTAAATGCATATTTTTTATTATTATTATTATTATTTAATATTATCCTTTACTTAGAATACAATTTATTTAGTTAATTTTATAATATATAGACAAATTCATTTATATAATAACATAATTTACAGTTTATTTTTAATTTTTTTATTTCAAAAAAAAGTTTATAAAAATTGTGTATTATTTATTTTTGTTTAGTATTTTATTGTGGTTGAATTACAATAAAGAAAATCTTTTTATTTTTCAATAAATAAATAAATCTTAATTTGTGAGAAAATTTTATGAAAATTTTTAAGAACTTTTTGACATGGTAATACTTTAAATTAACACACCTTAAATTGAATTGAAATTTCGATTTTGACCGTAAGAATACAAGTAAAATTGTGAGAGAAGTGAAATTTTAGAAATGGAAAGCTCTACTTCGGCCTACAAATTCTTTTATTATCAATTTCTCACATAAAATAGGTGCATTTTTTCATGCAGTGTTTAATATTTTTTTAAGTACTTTAAATATATTTTGGAACCCAAGTAAAATGTATTACATTCTGTTGTCGAAAAATTAATTTGAAAACAGTGTTTTATGAAATCTATAAGAATTTTATCAATATTTCATCAATAACTTAATTTCACAACAATGTCCAGCAAAAACTTACTTTAATAAGTTAACTCAAAGCTAAAAGAAACAACTTTTTACTACTTCTTCATTAGCATTTTAATTCATTATTTTAACACGGTAATGACATTGGAGTCAAGTACACACTATGTTCTCTTATAAATCACTATTTAAATAAGTGCTTACAAATATGGAGTTCAAAGTTTGTTTTGGTTTCTTTTAAAAGCAAAACATTGACAACACACAGAAACGAAATTATTGTTCGTTATTTCGTAGAATCGCTTCTTCGCGCGATTCAATTTCTGGTTATGTGGAAGTCATTAAAAAGTACTTTCATATAAGGCATTCGAAAAATAGTAGTCATTGAAAAGTATTTCTTGATGGGCTTCTTTATGGAATTGTTTTCCATACTATGTATGTCCTTAATAAAATAACAATACATACTTATTTATATAAGTAAAATATTTTTATGCAAATACATATGTGTACACATATTATTGAAATATTTCAAATTTCTATAAGTCAACCACAGAAAAATATACATAAAAATTTAAATTAAATTATTTTATTTAAAATAAAAAAGATCAACAAAACTACAACAAACCAAGTGCAAAATAATTAATTAAAATAACATATACATATTAAAAATTTTCCATTATCTCAGCAAAATTTAAAAAAAATATATAAAAAAATTTTTAATTTTAAAGTCCTTTTAAAACTTTTGATAGAACCAATAGGAGAAAACTTACACTTATTTTCAAAAAAAAAAACCCTTTATGACCAAAATTCAAAAAATAAAACGAAGTACTTTAAAAGAATAACATTTATCATCACTTTAAAATTATCACTGAATGATATATTTGTTCCTCTTAAATTTTTATGAATTATGAAATTTTTTTATTAGGATTTTTGTTGCATTGTATAATACTACAATTCACTTTAAAAAAAACATAAATATTACTTCTTGTAAGTTACTTCAGAAGTAGTGAATTTGGAATCACATAAAATGGAACTTCTTCCTGACAAGCCTATATTAAAATCATCACTTTTACAGGCATTTCAAAAAAGTTATTTTTTTTACAGAAAGGAAAAGGACACGAAATTGCCCATATGTTAATGGTACTTTTGAAACATTTAACATCAAACAAGTTAGAAAATATACATATCTACTCGGTAATATAAGAAAATATGATACAACACACACACACACAAAGGATGTCAATTATGAACCAATTCTAGTGAAAATTACTTGGGCCAACAAAATTTATACCTTTAAAATCTACCATCTTCATCCGTCTTCTTTAAACTATCCAGTAAAAACTTGTATTGAAAAGTAAGGAGTTAAAATGCTTACACAATAGCAATAGTCAAGTACGTCCCATCCTGTCTTACAGATAGGGAGTAAGATAAGTATTTGAGAGTTAAGAAAGTGGTTTTGTTTCTAACAAAAAAAAAAAAAAAATTAGTTTTGACAAAAAATTATCGTTAGTTGTTTAGTTTTAACCTTAATTAACGTTGGCATTTTTGCAAATAAAAAATGATTTTAAAGAATTTACTTAACATTTTTATGGAAAAAATTATGACAAAACTAAGACATAACTTTGTCATAAAATCAATGTGAAATAGTTACTTCAAGCTCTAGGTTAAGATTTCTCGAAGAATGGTGAAAATATGGCAGTGGTTTAATATTTATAATACCCTTCACCACTTTAGTGGGGAGACGAGGCCTATTGAAAATGGTTAACATCGGTCCATTATTTCACCTAGCCCCCATACACCTGAAACCGCCGAATAGAGTTTGTAAACCTTGTAATTAATCTACAGGTCGCAATTTTGGAGGTAACTTAATGAAATTTGGCACATGATCTTCTGTGGTACCGTAGACGAGGCATATTGAAAATTGTTAACATTGGTTCATTATTTTACCCAGGCCCCATAAAACTGAACCCGTCAAATAGGGCTTTTAAATTCATAATTATGTTTAATATACTCGTATCTGGACAAATAGCTGCAAAACCAAGTTCTATACTAGCCTCGATGATCTGTATTGCTTAACTGGTTACCGGCTAGTAACCAGTTTATTGCATTTCTGTATTTTCTTCAACAGAGGTTTACTCCAGGCCTTAGTTATATGTGTTGATTACTGGTCTCTACAGGTTTCGCAAAACATACTTGATGAGAATAGATTCTAAATGAATACCATATAGTAAACCTTTTGGTTCATATAGTAAACCTTTTTGTTCCAAGTATGTGCTGCCCGAAGAATTATGAAGTCCTTTTACAAGGAAAGCGGATGGAGTCTAACGATTTTTTTCTTTTTGTCAGACAGGTGTAAAAATTCAGTTTTATTCAGATATATTGAAATGATTTTCGATAAGTTTATTTTCTAAGACAAAATTCATCGATTTTAAAGTGCTGTAAATTGTTTACATAATTCAAATTGATAAATGAACGGACAGTCATAGATTAACCGAAACAGGCTCAGCCAATTGCTTTCTACTATTACAATGTAACGTTTAAAAATTTTTAACATTAAATTTGTTTTGTCGAAGACACAGAAATTATTTTATATGAATTTCATTACTTTTGTAGATCTGTATGGGTTCTAGTTTATTTTTATTTAGCTAACTAACTCTTTTAGCTAATAACTCTTTCAAATTAAAACGTATTTGACTATACCTGGGAAGCATTCATAAAATGTACAACTTAATTCATACTTTGCTAAAAATCTGTACAAATTATCTCATCAACATTCCTGGAAAATTAAACAAAATAATAAAAACTTTCGTTGCAATACGCTTAGATTACTTAGAGATTGAAATATTTTTTTAAAAAATATTTCTATTATTATGCTATTATAATTTCTAATAATAATGAAAATAAAAATTATCATACGGGGTCAACGGTCAAAAGAAATTATTTAGGCATATAAAAATAGAATAAATTAAATAAATACATAGTATATTTATAATACAAACAAACTAAAAAAAAAAAATAAAATACAATAACCATTGCAATAAAAACTGATATCATAAAAAATATTGTTTAAAACAAACATTTTATTTAAATATTTTATTAAATAAAATACCAAAAAACTTGTTATATTATTTTTTTTATTTAGTTTTTTTTTTTTAATACTAATAAAACTTTATTAAACTTAGTTTAATTTTATGTTGTGGTTTTTTGTTTATTTTATAATAATTTTTTTCTATATCATATTTCTGTTGTTGTTGAATTATATTAATTAAAGTGTGTTATTATTCATTTATAATATTGTGTTGGCAGATATTTTTTCTGTTTTTGTCTCTTGCTCTTTTTTTGTTTTGTTTTTGTTTTTTTAATATTATTTATTATAATTATTATTTATTTAGATGTTATTTTTGCTGTTTTTTTTTATTTGTATAAGTATATGTTGTGGTTACGTACTATCTAAGCATGTCATGTCCTATGGCCACCAATCATAATTAAACTGAATATTAAAACCAGACTGCATGCTGAGTAGGTTTTTGTGGTAACGGGTGCTGATGAAGTAACTGCTGATGCTGAGGATTCACCTGTAAAGAGAGTAAGAAAAAAATATGTATTACTGGATATAAATAATATTAAACTTAGTTCATTAATCTATTAAACATAATGCTTAAATTATGTGGGTGTGTGTGTGTATGACAATTTTTACGTGTGTTCTAGTTTTCCTGTTGCTTGTTAGTTTTTTAATGAAAATTTATGCATTTAACACAATTGTTTAGAAAAAATGTTGTGCTAAGCAATATATTATAATACATCTAGTAAGTACTATATTTTAATTGCACAGTTATATTTAAAGTCTTGTTTTGCTATGAAAAATGTGACGAGGCACGCACCTTTTGGCATACGATGAAGTGTCTTGTTGGAAAAGGAAACAAATCGTTAAAGTAAAGTGGTAAAAAGAGTAAATATGTGCATTTGTAACTATGCTGTGATGGCATAAATCATTAGTTTTAGGTTTTGTTATGTATAAGTATTTTTTCAGCATACAAAATTAATAAAATAAATGTAATTATACTATTACTTAAATGGATATAAATAAGGTTAATACATATACTTTTTGCTAAAGTAACGAATATCATATACAAATTTCCGCGTTTTAGGTCACTCTAACGTTTTGGGTCTTCATTGCAAATTTTTCCTAAGAATTTGCAATGAAGACCCAAAACGTTAATTAAAATCGGTTGAAAACAAAATATTATAATATGATATGGTTCAAA
>NC_060952.1:80366665-80383225 GCF_022045245.1 Lucilia cuprina
GAATCTTCCATAATTCAGTTAGATATGCTTTCGAGAAGATCGTTATTTAAAATCACCAAAATCGGTCTATAAATAACGGAGATATGAGCAAAAATCCCACACAACCTCTGAAAATTTCATCAAAAAAGCCACACTTTTTGCATGCTTTGTTAAGAAAGGTGAAGGGTATAACAAGAACAAGGAGATAAAGCAGTAATATGTTGGTAATACAGCTCACAATTGTTTGAAGGTGGTAATACAGTTTGACGGCGGTTTTACAGTACAATGGTTAATATTTCTTTCTGTTACAGTTTATATTTGTTTGTGTGTATGTTATGTGTGACATGTGTGCAGAGATACAAAATAAATAAAAATGGTTTTTTAAAACAGACTTGGTGAAAGGTATATAAGATTCGGCAGAGCCGAATATAGAAATATTACTTGTTTTTTATTCGAGTAGTAAGTCTACTTACTACTTACTTACGAATGAAAGTTTTTAATAGAATAATTAAATAAAATATAAATAAAACTTTCCAAGCACCTCCAAAATCTTAAGATACGGATAAAAAACGGGTTTGCGTACATTATTGAACTTATACGTCAGTAAACTATTTAAATATCTCAGTAGATTTTAAAGTATGTAAACGATATGTAACTAAAGTAGAGAAATATGTGTGCATTTTATCAGCTACTTAACACGTTATATACCCACTATCAAAAATGATGGGTGGTGTATTGTATTTTTCATGCCGTTTGTAACACATTGAAATATTGGGCCCATATTGGATTCATAAACGATCTAGCCATCCATCCATCCACCTGCCTGTCTGTTAAAAACACGATAGGACGAGCTAGAGAGTTAAAATTTTTAACACATATTTTTTTGTTTGGTTTTGAAAATGGGCAATATTTGTTTACGATTTAACCTAGCACCCATAAAAGTTTCCCTTCAGAAAATTACTACAATATATAAAAGCGCGAATGACAATGAAATTTGAAATGTAAAAATTTTCGAAAAAACCAAAATGTTTTTGTAAAATAATAATATATTATAATATTTCTTTGTTCAAAAAAAAAAAATAATAAAGTATGGGTAAAAAGTAGCATTAAAATTTTATTCGGACATTCGATTATTCGACAAAACTTGATCAAATTTGTCTTTATTCTAAATTTACAATTTTTTATTTGTTCGAAGAAAAACAAAAATTTTTCCTCGACTAATCGAATAATTTTTACCAAAAACAACCCTAATTGTATATCGGTGATGTTTCCACGGTGGTGGTCCTATCGTTTTAAGTTTTTTCTAGAACGCATTTCAATGACTAAAAGTATAATTCTAGAGACAGAGATGCCATCAATTCTCATCTTCTGTAAAATATTCGGTCTTATCTGGTAGACCGAAAGTGATATGTTCGATTCCCACCTGAGGCATTACTTAATGAGCACATAATAGGACCAACATAGGCCTATGTGGTTTGTTCGGATTTAATTACTTTCCACATTTAGAATCAGCACACCAAATAACACTGAGATTAATAAAATTTATTTAAAATGTTTTTTTTATAATTCTATAAAATGGTTAAATTATAAATTTAAAAACAAATTTCTCAAAAATACTTTTTACAAATTTAAAATTATTTAATAACAAGTAAGAAATTTTAGTTTAAATTTGGAAATTTGTGGACATTTGAGTCAAATTTTGAAGGGGACTTTTTATAGGGTCTAGGGTCCAATATAAAGTTTATGAGGGTTATCGAGACTAGTATGGAACTTGGTTTTGCAGCTTTTTGTCGAGATACGAGCCGTATTGTCGGCTTCAGTTGTATGGGTGCTAGGTGAAATAATGGAACGGTAATACCGTCTACAATATCATGTTACAAATTTTATTGAATTATCTTAAAAATTGCGACCTTTAGTTTCATTACAATGTTTACAAGCCCTATTTGGGTGAAATAATGTACCGATCTTAACCATTTTCAATCGGCTTCGTCCCTGGGATGATAATAGATAATGTACCAAATTTCATTAAATTATCTTCAAAATTGCAACTTGTAATTTGATTACAAAGTTAACGTGGACGTACGGACAGACTCAGAAAATAGATCTTTTAATAATAGTTTATTGTTAATTGTATTAGATTTCAAAACATACGCATATGACTCGTTTACCTCAAATATGTGATAACTCAAAATTCGTTTTTTTTTTTTTTTTTTTTTTTTTTGAACATACAAAATCAATTAAAGTTTATTTTTTATCTATTTATAACACGTTTTTGAAGAGTTCAGTTATCGTTTCCTATATATTATACTCTTAAAGTATGTTAAAGTGATGTGTATGTTATAATATTGCGTTGATGTTATTGAATTGTGTTTTGTGCAAAATGAATGTACATATTTTTTATGTAACGTATAAAACATGTACGATGTTTTCTTTTAAAAATACACACACTTATTATAATGCAAAGTTTGAGCCGGAAGTGTTGATATAAATTGCAAACACATAAAACAAAATAAAAACAAAAATATCAACAAGAAAATGTTGGCATAGTATTAATAATACTAGGAAATTGCGAGAAAAACAGAAACTCCTCCTGGCTGTTACAAATAAACATGTGTGTGGAAAACATTTATGAAGAAAAAAATATAATCCTGCAAAAAAGAACTACAAGGCCCTAAGCATGTAGGGCTTACAAACGTACTAATCTCGCTTTTCTACTATTTAGCTATTAAATAAGGCCCTCAAAAGGCTCTTTTAATTACTTGTTCATTTGCGAAGAAAATATGTATTAATGTATGCATAATAAAAACACAAATTACACAAACCTATAAACAATAGATTGAAATAGAAAAATTTTGTTAAACACAAAAACAAGGAAACTAAAATGAACAAAACCTAAATAGAATATGCAAATGAGTTAAGTCAAACGGAAATGAAAGCAAAATATAATAGTATTAACATAAGAGGGTTAATTAATTGAAAATACTTTTAGCTAGTTTTTTTTTTGTTTTTTTTTTTCTCTCAAAATTGCTAATTAAAATGGAAAGAAGTTGAGAATAAATGCTTATTGTTTTAATCGCATACAATTGTGAATGCATGATAACATTGGAGATAATTGTTATAAATAAATTAAGCATGAGATTAAAAAAGTAAATTTTATGTAAATGAAATTTTCTCTATTATGGAATTATCAAATGTGAGTTTTTTATCTCATTTACTATTTATACCTACTATTTATACATATTTATACCTATTTATACTAAGTAGCATCTTAAAATTTGCATTTGAATATTGGGATGGCCTCTTTTGATTTGGAAACAGCACTTAGAGACATATTCGGTAGTCCGAAATACCCAACAAAGTAGATCAGGATCCCTCTTTCATGAACCGATAATGTAAAAAAAGGAAATAGGAATTCCAAAGTTAATAAATTTCAATAATTGCCACGACAATTGAATACTAAACTGACAATTCCCCAGCATATACCGTTGTCCCATAACGCGAACGGCGTTTTTGGGACGGTATCAGGTATCCAGCATATGCTGCTTTTTACACAGACCTGTTCGAAGAGAGAATTATCCAAATCATTAGGTATAGGATATATCAGTCCTTAAACCAACATTCTCTCCCCGCGAATTTGGGTTTAAACCACAGACACTACGTGAATCCCGAAGAAACCTTAACCAACTAACCAGCCAGAACATAGTCCTGCAGACAACTGGCCATCCGTAGTACCAGATTATGTGGTGCTCTGGTTCGACCCCTTTTCAATCTATGCAAGGACTAAGTCAGGCAGTAGACTGTAAACCTCTGTTCTCGGGATTAAAATAACACCAAGGTGGAGGTTTCACCAAGGTTACATGCCCCCGGCGGAACTCAATTTTAAATTGATTCCGATGAGATACACAGATTTTAACTTCATTTTGTTGACCAATATTATTAAATTTACATTCATAGCGTTTTGCTAAAATAGTCAAAACCACGTAGTAAAATAAAATATTTTATACGGATAACTCATTCCTCTTTAAGTACATGTCGACAATACTTGATAAAGAAATCTTTTCGCTACCTGAACGAGAAATCACGCCTATAAAATTAAATATCATGTTAACGTTTCAACATAGAAGTCATTATATAGTTAAAACCGTGCAATTTAAAGCCAATCTGAAATAGTACAATTTGTATTCTTAATATCTGCGGCACTATTGCGTATGATTAATTTTCATTAATTAAATAATACTCATGCGTACAGTGTGTCAACATTAAGTCAATCATTTAAATCGGGAAGAAGATTTTCTTATTTATTTATAGACATGAATGTGTGTTTGTTTGTATGTTTGAACGTTATAGAATACTAGACTACAAACTACTAAATTTTGAAATTTCAAGTGGGCGTGGCTCGTACTAAGAAAATATAAAATCCGTATATTTGAGATCATATAACAGTTGGAGTTCCAAAATTTTGTCGGAGTCACTTTAGTGTCAATATTACTATTTAGGATACAAAGTTGGTGGACTTTGTATCCTAAATACCTCCCATATAAATTAAATACAAAAATTCATTTATCTTGGAAACTATTACAGTTAGATATATCTATAACATCCATATAAACATTTTGGGTAATAAATTGGTGGACTACCCACGAGGGGAGCGGCCACTCCCATATTAATTAAATACAAAAATTCGTTTATCTGGGAAACTTACACAACTAAATCCTTAAATTTTATTACGAAGAACTTTAGTATTCATCTGAACGTTTTTTAGGAAAAAGTGCGGACTTTTATCTGAGGAGCTTGAAGCCCCCACATGAATTAAATAGAAAAATTTGTATATCTAAGAAACTATTAGAGCAGAATCTTCAAATTTTACATGAATAAACGGCTAAATCAATTTCCTTGAAATTTCCACAATATCTTCCTACTTTTTATGTTGAAATTTCGAATAAGCGAAGTGCGTACTCAGTCCTCAAATTTTCTACAAGTAACTTAAGTTTAAATACAAATATTTTGGACGAAATAAAGTTCAGAAAAAGCGGTCGTGGCACTTCCCATATGAAGTAAATACTAAAATCTATTTTATTAAAATTTGTATATTTTGAAAATTATAACAGCTAGAGTCAAAAATTTAGATGCCTTTTACGTGGGTGCCTTTCAAAATTGTATATTCTAATTAATTATTAACGACTAACTGTAAAAAAAATTATGAACAATCTTATCGAGGCGACCATTATAACTTGAAAGTTTAGGGGAAGTATTGATGTATTGCTCCACGTATTCCTAAGACCACATCGGAGATGCCATTCGATTTTAAGCGCCTGCAATTTCCTATTTGCCTAGCATTCGCAAGTCCTTGCAAGTTTGTGTAATTAATGTTTTTAATAAATCTGAGGAAAATCCTCAGATTTATACCAACCAAAGGAAAAAACAATAAATATTGTGTATCCTAAGACATTAGAATAACAATTAGTTTTAACCAATTTATTCACAAAGAAAATTTTAATTTTATAAACGGTTTATAAAAAAGATTTTCTATATATTAATATTGTATATCTGCTAAAACATTATAAAACTTTAAATTTATAGTAAATATTTACTACTGTCAACAAGTTTTTTAAAATACTTATTATATATTGATTTATTTTAAGCTTTTTACAATCAATTGAAATAAATTTTGCTAATACACATATTACTGCAGAAGACAGCTAATAAAAAGTCACAGATGCGTAAAATATTACTAACATTACATCAGTGATCATTTCATATGTTACATCATTTTTTACAAAATTATCTAATATAAATGTATTTGACAAAATTACATTATCTATAAAAATACAAATAATAAAGAAAAAATAAATATTTGTTTAGTCACTTCTTGCATTGTCTTGCGCAGAAAAAAAAAGAAAGAAATGAAATTGTAATAAATTGCAAACATTTCATAAACATGACAGTGAATAGTAGCAAATAAATAAATACCCCCTATTAATGCAGTAAAATAAGCACTATAAAAATAGTAACATTTATCACATCGTGTTGTATATTATCACACTATTATTTATCCCCAGTTTTACTTCATTTTCAATTTTTTTTCTTCGTCTATTTGTAATAGTATATTTAGCTAGTTTTGTGTTTTTATATTCAACACAACATTTGTCACCAACTTCAGTCATGTGTATAAACATGACACAAACATGAATACTAGAAAAGTAGTAGTTTATTTTTCGTTATTTTTCTTTCATTGAGTTGAATAGAGTTTGTTATTTATTCAATTCAGACTAACAACACTATTTTATAGAAAGACCAATAAGTACACTGTACTTGCATTAATATTTTTATATTTAGTTACATACGACTTACACCATTGCTAAATTGAATTGATAGTTAATATTTACTATAAAAGAAGTATGTTAAATGCTAACAACTGGAAATAGTACAAGTTTTAAAATTAAATCGAATTTCGTATATTATGAACTAATGTTGGCATAAAACATTTCGTAATTTGTATACGCCTACATTCATTTAGTACCAAGTACATTAACAGCAACTCATTTCCAGTGCTTAGTCCCTTATCTGTGACTTCGGCAACAGCATTGAATTTTAGCCGATTTTCTCTTCCCGCGAATTTGGCTTTAAATACAGCCAGCAAGTGAATCAAGAAAGTATACTAAAAAAACCGCAGTTATTAAGAGCAAATTAGTCTTATAAAAGTAATTTCCATTGTTATTTTATTTTACTAAAACACAAAATTATTATCCAAAAATTTATCAAAAATTTTCATAATAAAGTTGAATTGTATCTAGCTCCAGATATATTTAAACTATTTATAGTTAAACAAATGTGAACATTTAAGTCAAATTTTGAAGTGGATTTTAATAGGGGCCAGGGGCCAATGACGCCCTATAACAATAAAGTTCATGAGGGTCATCAAGGCTAGTATGGAACTTGGTTTTGCAGCATTTTGTCGAGATACAAATATATTAAACATAATTATGAACTTAAAAGCTTCGGCGGATTCATTTGTATGGGGACTAGATGAAATAATGAACCGGCCGATCCTAACCATTTTCAATTCGTCCCTGGGACGATAGAAGATCATATAAAATTTCATTAAATTGTCTTGGACGGACATAGCTAAATCGATTTAGAAAATGTTTCTGAGCCGATTTTCTAAATCTGTATATCAGTACTCATTAAATTCGGAATAAACAATTACGTTTCTAAGTGTAAGCTTTTCTATTTTTATGTCATGTTCATCGCAGCACTAGAAATTTTGTTTACAAGTTTCTGATGTCGAATTTCATATGAATTATGAAGCAATACACACACAATTTAGTAGAGCGATCGCAAGGAACTTACTTGTGTAAAATTTTATCGCTATACTCGTATTTTTCAAGCACTAAAGAACGTTAAAATAATTTTCTGAAGGTCATCTTCGTTTATTTTTTGATATTGGGTATACAAAAAATAAATGGATATGGTGTAGTATATATACACATTAGCATATCTTTTATACATACATATAAGTACTTTAAATAAAAGAATATAATCTTATTATATGTACATCAATACAAGCAAATATGTAGTATATGCAAAGTATTATTTCACTTACCATTTATAACATTTAACGTCACAGTCACACTGGGGCTATTTGACGGGCTACATGTGTAATTGCCAGTATCACGTTTTTTTGCTGATTCAATGATTAATGAACCGATCTGTTATTATATAGTTATTGTTTTTTTTTTATTATTTTTTTCATACAAGATTGAAATTTTTATAAACGTTGTCGTATTATTTTGCAATATTTTATTTTTGTAGTTGCCGTAGGACACGTGCATATTCATCACATCAACAAATGAAGGACATCAGTGGTATATGGGACATGTAAAGAAAATGCAAAGATTATAAATGATAATTAATTTAATATTTGTGTTATTGTTTTATAGCAAAAATATTTACTTTTAAGCGATAATATATATTATAAATTATAAATATTCAGAAATATACATTAGGGGGTACAATTAATAAAATTTTATTATTTCGAAAAATCTTGTTGACTACTGTCTAATAAATATTTGTTTAGTGTTTTTTAGGGAATAAAATAATATTCTTATATTTTGATACATTTTAAAAAAATTATTAAAAAGTCTAATAAAATTAAAATTAAAGGAAAATTTCTGGGAAGAATACCTATTTAACAAATAAATTAGAATTTCATTTCAAAACGTTAAAGATTCATCTAAATTTTGTCTATTCCTCCCTAAGTTATATGTTCAAGTGTTATTTTAAGAAACATATATGTTTATATTCAAAATTACAAAATTGACATTTTGATTTAAACGTGCTCCCATCAGAATTCTTGATATTCTAATAAATACTGTTTTTGTCAATTATGTCATTGTGAATTTAATTATTTAAACCTAAAGTAATCATTATTCGACAGTTTACGACAAGAAGAAGAATTTTCCGTGGAAAATGTGTTGGAAGTGTTGCTAACGACAACTTTAAGTTAAAATTGTTAATTAAATTTCAAGAGAATTACCTACAACCTTAAGTAGGTAATATTTTGATTTAACTATAATATTATTAGACTAAAATAAGCTGAAATATTTATTGACGTTTAGTTTGACGTGTGATTCCCCAAATTATCAAATTTATCTTTAACAGAGATTCTTAATGTATGTATTTAAGTTTACAGTCATTTGTTAATTGAAGAACATTTTGTTAATTTGAAGGATTTGATTTTGAGACATGGAAAATAAGACTTCATTGATTTGTCGAATGTGGGAAACTGTCATTAATTGATTATTGTGTAAAACTTATAACCAACTTAATTACAATTATTATACATTTGTAACGCAAAAAATATTAGTACGTCCCACCTAATCGATTTCGAATCTAAGACATGTCCGTTCGTCTGGCTGGTTGTCCATATAAAACTTGTGTAGAAGGAAAAGGCCACAATTTTAATAATATTTTGATGAATTTGGATCATGGAAATGAAATAGGGACGAATCCTATTAAAAATGGTTGAATTCAGTCTATTACTTTACAAAGCCAACATTAGACTCCACCTTCCGATTTGGCCTTTTTATGTCATAATTTAATGAGAATCGCCTCATGTTTGATATAATTTTTGAAATACAAGATAGCGGACGGACAGACATCGTTAAGTGGAAGCAGGAAATGATTTTGTGTCGCTTGAAACATTCTCAAAAAAGTTTATATCCAATACTTCTGTTCATAATAAACCTTCTACCAGGGATATGTTATCTTGGTGAAACTTCCACCTTGGTGTTATTGTAATCCTGGGGACTGGCCGACTAAATGTGTTGGTAATAACAGCTCTAGTCGGCCGGGACTATTAATTGGTGTTTACAGTTTACTGCCTGACTTAGAACCACAGTTGGTTGAGGTTCCTTCGGGATTCACGTAGTCTGTGGTTTAATAACCAAAATCACGGGGAGGGAATGTTGGTTTAAGGACTGATATATCCTAAACCTAATGGGTTGGATAATTCTCTCTGCGAACAGGTTTGTCTACAAAGCAGCATATGCTGGATTCCTGAACCCGAGCGGTTATGGGACACCGGTATATGCTGGGGAATTGTCAGGTTAGTATTCAATGGTTTCCTGTCATCCCTTAGAGTGATCTTTATGATCATAGGAATAGAACTGATGTGATAAATTGGTGAACGATCACGAAAGTCTCCATTTATTGGATATTAGTACTGATTTAGTATGCCTTTTTATGCTTTGGGGAAGTTATTCGGTGCTGTTGCCATCTCAACAGGATATATTGATATATGTTACGAGACTATTTGTCGGGGCAATTATTGAAATTTATTGACTTTGGAAATTCCTATTTCCTTTGTCATATTATCGGTTCTTAAAAGAGGGATCAAATATATATCTGTTGCCAAGAACCATCTGAATAGTGTGGTTGCGAGGGCTTAAAGAGGTTAAGGAATGCATTGAAATGGATCATTAGATGATGGGGATTGCATTTTTAATAATGCAATCATAAGGGTGGTCATCCTCCGGTATAACCGGAAGATCGATTTCACCTGATGTTGAGACTTAAAACCATTCTAAACGTGCAAATTCCGAAAGTGTCCCAAAGTTTTCTGTAATATCATGAAGCAAATACAAATCGTATAAATTAAAATCTTTTTAACTTTATTTAAATAGCTTTGAATACTATTTACACCTTTCGATATCGAATATTTATATATTAAATACTGCCTCTAAGGTATTTTCAGTTTATTTTATTGAAAACCACCAAACAACAAAAACAAACTATTAGGTGACAACGACAGTTACACAGTCTATAACAAATAAACAACAATGACAAGTATCAAATACAACAACTTTGAGCGCCATGTATATATGCATGTGTGTATATGGAAAGGTGGTGCCAATTCTTTACAATACAAGACACACAGACAATACATGACAGAAACAATTCACTAAAATAACAATATAAGAAGCAAAATAAATATAAAATAAAAATCGAAAATAAAATAAATGGAATTGTATGAAAATAAACATAAAACATTGTGTGTACTCAAGTGAAATCAAATGAAACTGCACACGTTTGAGAAATTGTTTATACGGATGTTGGTACTTTGAAATATTAAACCAATATTCTGAGAAAAAAAAATAAAACAAATGTCCTGTATGCACATAAATGTTTCAGGTTATTGATAAAATAAGAAGAAAATAGTAAAGTTAAGAAGGGGGCCAGTAGTAATAAAGGTGAGAGAATAGTTTTCCAAGACCACTTTATAAATCAAATAGTAATATTTATATTTATTACAATTTAGATGTTACATTTAATCACATAAAGGGACGTTTATTGCTAATACAATATATATTATATGTATGTAAATATGTATCTTATGGATAATTTTTGTGGACATATTTTTCAAATGTTGCGTTTTATTTATTGTGCGAAAACATAAAAAAATTAAAAGATACTTAGTTCTCTAATAGCGATTGAAATTCTCAATCTCAGTATAAATTATGAAATTAATATCAACATTTTCTTAATTTTGAGTTCATAATTTTTAATTTATTACTGTTAACATTTTTAACAAAATTGTTTGGCATTTTATTTTATTAAAGTTATTCGAGCAAAAATTCTAGTTGTTTTAGTTTCGATATAGTTATTTAGTAACTTATTGTGGCACCAACTTTCTTTTCAGGTTAATAGGAAAACTCTGTGAAGATTTCAAGAAAATCGCTCATTTACTACAGGAAATAATCTAGAACTAAAATTTTTCGAAAATGTTTCATAAAGATTTATCGAATTTAAAATACATAAATCGTTTATAACATCAACCATCAAAAAAGATAGGGGTATATTGATTTTATCATTCCGTTTGTAACACATCGAAATATTGGTCATTGACCCGGGTCCATATTGAAATCTGTGACGATCTAGCTATTACAGTCCGTCTGTTTGTTGAAATCGCGATAGGGATAACACAGGAGATGCTAAACAGTTGAAATTTTGCAAAAATGTTCTCTGTTGCCAAGGTTTGTTTGATATTGGAAATGGGAAACATCGGTTTACATTTTTGGATAGCCCCCATACAAGTGGACCTTAACCTTCATAACTTCATAAAGTTAAATTTGGCAAAAGAAAATTTATATGAACTAAAATTTGTGTACCAAATTTTTTGATGATAGCTCTATAATTGGTCATACCTATAGGGTCCCCTTCGAAAAATGACTTTTAAGCTCATTGTTGTCCTAAAAATTCGAGAATGGCGCATAATTTCGGTGTAAGTAAATTTCTGAAATTTTTTTTAGGTTCCGCTCATAAATGACCATATCCCTTCTTAAATGACTGTAACGCTCTTTAATAGCTTGAAAATATTAATATAGTGATGTAATACACAGAATCCCAGAATCGCCAGAATCTATGTACAAAATTTAGTGAGGAAGTGTCTATAATTGACCATGGCGCCTATACAAGGTCCCTTTCAGAAAAATTACTTTAACGCTCATTACAAATATGTACCTTGCTAGCCAAAATCGCTGTAACAACTTTAATGTGGTTCGGTCCATAATTGACACTACTCCCAACATAAGGTACTGTTTTTCCTTATTTAAAAATACGAGAATAGTGATGAAATTGACATAAACAAGTTTTATACAAAACAAAAATCTATGTACAAAATTTTTTGAGTATCCTTTCATAATTGATGCATATAAGGTCTTTTTCAGAATATTACTCATACGCTCACGGTTTAAAAATTTCACAAATATATTTTGATTTAAAAAAAATTATATTTTGTTAGTTCAAAAGTTCACGGTCCATAATATTATAAATATCACCATATATTTTCATATTCCTTTTACGGTATACAGTTTGATGGTGAGTATATATATACATATTATTCTCACTTCTCTTAGACGTGAGATCGTTTTTTTTTTGTTGTTGTAAACTTAAAAACTTTGTTAAAAGTTATTAAAAATATATTAAAATGTCAGTAAAGTTTTAAAGCAATTTTTTCTCGAAACAACTTTTTTTTTTTGGATTATACCGGTCTTGTAGTAAATGAGCGATATGTAAAATACTGACATTATGTTTTCTTCTGTTTATCATCTATCTATATGCATTATCAATTTCATTTATAATTTGGTTTACTTTTTTTCCTTCTTTTTTTATAGTTCGTTGCTGCTGTTGTCGTTGTTGTCGTATTGTTGTCATTGAGATCACAGGTGATTCCTTTGCTACTTAATAAGTTAAGTACACCAAAAAGGACGTTTTTATTATATTTGAACATGTATGTATACTTAAACATGCAGCAGCATGTTTACTATACATGTACATATGTATATAGTATATGCCATCATGATCTCATATAGATGCCACTATAGTAAAGTATATAAATGTATAAATTTGTATATGTATTTGTGTTTACCTTAAATGTAAATGTTTGTCAACTTGAGTTTATGTGTTGTGGGGAAAAGATGGTATTTGTATGTATATATGTATTTGTAAGGTCCTTTTAGTTATTTATATAAGTGAGTGTATGTGTGTATTTGTACAAATATTGTGAAGTATGCAAACAATATATGGGTTGGTCTCTGGGTAAATTGTTAAGAAAAAGTAATAATTCAATTTATTTTAAGTTGTTGTTCAAATGACACATACTTGACACGTTTTTGCTTTACTTAAATGAGAAGACTCCTTGCTCGTCTTTATTACAGTCTATAGAAGGGCGATCTGGAGGTGTTATTTTTAATTTTCTGATTAGAGTACCGTTAAGTAATGCAAATGGTATGGTAGAGTACCGTTAAGTAATGCAAATGATATGTAATATTCATTAGAAAATGAGTGATTATGTTAGTACATGATACACTCGAGTTTTACTGGGCTTCTAAGATGATTTTTGTCCGAGTTTTCGTAAAAAATCAGCTTTTCGAACAACATATCTGTTCTCTCTCTAATTAAGAACAATTAATGTGGGAATTATATATTTTAAATTCATCTTAAGACATTACAAATATTTCAAATTATCACCCCTTAATTAAACACCCATTACAAGAACGTAACAGAATTTTGGGATTGCTATATTTTAGGTCATTTGTGTATAAATTCTATGTATGTAATTTCAAAAATAAAATCGTATACTTTATACGATAAAATTTTAAATACTTTAAAAGAAATTTATTTCCATGATAATAGCAGATACGAGAAAAAAGTACATATTCATTAAGTGACTTTTTAATTAACTGACAAAATCCGTGGGGATGTTTTTGTAAATTAAAAAGAAAAAGCTTTTCAAATATATTTCAGACATTAGTAACTTAATTTGAAAATGTAGAAAATTAAAATATAAATATTAACGTTAATAGTAATCAAAATTGTTTTAGATTACTTACCGTACTGTGTGGATCTCCCTCAGCTTCTGGTAAATTTCTATCGATTTGTGTTATATGACGTCGGGATTCGGCTGATAGTTGTTCGGTACCATGGTACCACATAATAAATGTGGGTGGTTCTAAAGCACCACGTACAACGCAGCGTAAATTAACCCTACTACCGGCTTTAACATAACGATCTGGATCACCCAGTATTTCTGTACGAGGAACTGCAATGAGAAAGATAATAATAATAGTTTTAATAGTTTTAATTGAAAGTTTGTTTGCAAAAATCTCTAAAGAATTTTATTGGTAATAAATTAAAATTAGATGATAAATTTCAGTATTAAATATTAATTATATAACATCGGTGAAATGACACAATTTATTTAAGAGTTATAATTAAAAGCTTTCCTTAAATTTAAGTAAATTATTTATAAGATTTTCTCTTACTTTTTTTAGCAGCTTTTCTAATGACCTCATTTCACAAGGTCACATTAAGTTATAATTATGAATGTATTAATCACAATGGAATAATATGTCTAATGGCATGTTAAAAAGTTATTCTAATGCATTAATACATAATTATATTAACAATCTTTGGCTTAACTTTTCATTTAACATTACTAATCTTTGTATTCAGGTCTCTAAGAGCGAAAAAGAAATGTTTTCAAAGAAATTACTCAACGAAGTTCAAGTTTCTTTAGTATTTTGAAAATAAAGTAAAAAAAATGAATAAAATAGAACAAACTGCAAAAAAACAAGTATGAGAAAAGTAAATATGTTGAAAATCACGTATCACACGTAATAATGGTAACAACACGTTCGAAAATTGTTGGCAGCAATATGTGAACAAAAATCATATAGGTACTCATATGGGAGTAGTCCTACAACATGTCTGATTCTAAGAATCCATGCAATATATAAAGTTAGTTTTTTTTCTTCTTTCATGTGAGGCATTTGTATGTAAATCAAGAAATCCAGTGTATAATTTAATATTTACATTTTCAAATTCTAATGAAGTGTATCGCTATAAATGGAAAGTTGTCATTTGCAAAAGAAAATGAAAAAAGATAAGAAAATTTTATTTAAAAAACAAAACTTAAAAATAAATATATTTTTTCAAATACAATGGAAAATTTTATACCATACACTACAATATTCAAGAAAATACTAACAAATATGTTGGACCTATAACAACATACAATTTTACTAATCACTTTCTCAGTATATTAAGACATAACAGTTCGTCTGTCTGAATAAACTGTCAATATTGTACACAAGATTTTTATATCCTGAATTACTTTGTAACACTGAAATATTGATCCTTCAGCCACTTTAATGTATACCAATCGGAATCACTTTATTTGGCTTTGTCTGTCTGTGTCTCTATGTAAATTTTGTGCACGCTACAGATCATTTTATGAAGTTTGGTACATTAATATGGATCCAAACACTCCTTTAACCCATTGAAAGTGGTCAAAAATCGGTCGTAGTCCCGTAATCCCTGGTTCCAACATAACTACAAATCAAATACTAGTTAATTAGAAATCCTAACAACATAATATAATCGCTGATATGCATATTTAAAAAGAAGGAAAAAATTAACAAGTGAAATTTCCTCTCCCTAGCGCTAACTAAAAAATGTTAATGTCATTGAACTTATAAATCACATAATGCATATTAATTTCATTAATATTATTTAATATTTTCCTCATATACTTGGTATCTATGGTAACGAACTAAAATTAAAATAAACAAAAGAAAAAATGTTAAACATGTAGTACCTCTGGGTATAACGTTACAGCATTTGATGCATACCAAAAAAAAAAAAATCGTTATACATATCATTTGTTTACTTAAACATTTATTTAATTTCAACAAGTTTTATGGAAAATTGAAATTTGCCTAGCTAATCCCTGCTGAAAGAAGCAACAAAAAAATTTACTCAAAACGACGCAACATCAACAGCAGCAAATTAACACTTATTATGCTACTATAAATGAAAGTAGACGAACAAAAAATATAACACAGTACATCTTAGTTATATCCGTTTAAGCTAATTTGTATGCTAAGCATATATGCTTAACATATACATATGTATATTCCAGTTAAGTCCTCCTTAAGAGGACGAAAAAGGTTCTAAACACACATAGTACATATACACTCGGATTTTAAATACACAAAAACACGTACACATATACATGCCAAATAATAAAAACGCTTAGTCTCTAACATACGCTAACTCCAACAGGTACAAAGTTGTTCTAAATGACAGAAAAGAGGAAAAATACATAAAAAAATAAACGTTAAAAGAAAAAAAATGAAAATCTCTACAAACAAACAGCAGCGATAATGTGTCTGTATTTGAAAAGCATCATAAAAACTAATATATTTTACACACACACATAAATGTTTATATACATACACACATATATTTTTATATGTGTAGGTTATATTTATACAAATTCAAGGACCAACAAAAATCAAAATGGTGAATGAGAACAATTAAATTTATAAAATAAATTATTTTATTATCAAATCTTTCGGATCAGCTCCAGTTCAGTTCTAGCTCGGTATAGTTCTAATTGAGATCTAGTAAATTTCTAGTTCAGTTCTAGTTCAGTTCTAGTTCAGTTCTAGTTCAGTTCTAGTTCAGTTCTATTTCAGTTCTAGTTCAGTTCTAGTTCAGTTCTAGTTCAGTTCTAGT
>NC_060952.1:80383325-80389261 GCF_022045245.1 Lucilia cuprina
TCAGTTCTAGTTCAGTTGTAGTTCAGTTCTAGTTCAGTTCTAGTTCAGTTCTAGTTCAGTTCTAGTTCAGTTCTAGTTCAGTTCCAGTTCAGTTCTAGTTCAGTTCTATGCTACCCTACTGTGTTCTGGTTCAGTTTGAATTCTTATTCAAATATTACTGTTATCCTTCTTATACACTTTTTATGAAATTTTAAAATAACATTTTAGTCAGCAAGAGGCTTAAAATGTATAATATCTACTCCAAATTATTCTAAAAATGCTGAAATACAATTGTTTACAGTCCTTTACGGAGTGACTGTAAACTTAAAAAAAAAGTATGTGTCTATATTGCAGTTAACGTTAAAGGATTTTTATAAGACTTGAAGATTCTATGATTTTGCTTTTTCATTTATTTAATGTTTAAGGGTCACATGAAGAAACAGTTATTTATGACATTTAACATGGAAACGAAAAGAAAACAATTATTAGGATTTTTAAAATGACATAAAACGCCTTAATGAAATTAATGTAATAAAATGTTAATTTGTAGTAAAATCTACTCTGGAATTTTTAATAAAATTTATTGATCCATATGGATTTGTATGTGTTTATTTTATACACTTTAACACAAAATATGCAAATAAAATAGTAGCCTACATAAATTTGGTACAAGTATTGACTATTTGTATATATACATATAGTTTATGATTTGGTTGTTACAAAAATTTATACCAAACTTTGCTTTTAAAATTATACCTCTTTATATAGAACATGCATTTCATTTCGGAAACTCTCTTTGTTTCTAAGATTTTAATTTTAACTTTTTAATTTATTAGATATTCATTTAAATATTTGTTTATATTAGTTCCTTAAAAAAATAATTTATATATATTATTTCTTCGGTATGTATATGTGACAGTTCGTTTTAGTAAATAATCACAACTATTATTACGGGTATTGCGGGTATTGTTCCACATGCGTAGATACAAATTTTTTTACTGTCATTATTTGCAGTAATTTTACTTTTTGCAAATTGCTATTTCTAAGTCGTTTTCCTTTTTCCTCGATTTCTTTTTATCTACAATTTTGTCCTCAAATCGAAAAAGTCATTATCATTTAACACCTAAGGTGCTGAAAACCATTAAAGGCAAGTATGTCTAGGAATGTATGTATATCTAATTTTGCATTTTTATCTAAACCATATTAACAACAACAGCAAAATGTATTAAAATTTCCAAATATTTTTTCCATATATAAATGTACATATATTTGTAATAAACACAAATTAAAGTTTATACAGAGATATTTCTTACGTATATTTCTATTTAGATTTTATATCATGAATTTTAGTTTCTTCAAAGATAATTTGTATTTATTACGTCATTTAGTTTGTGAAATTGGGCAAAACAAACATTTAAATAGATACAAATACAGGCATAACAACGGGATATGTTTGTGTGCAAAATACACATACAATCTTGTAGTGGTATTAGAATTTGTTAGTACTATTAGTTGTATTTTGTAACATAAAAAAGGATAATGTTTTCTAACAATCAGTTTTGTTTCTATTTGAGATTTTTTCTCTTCATACTATGTATTCTTACTTTTGTTACTGTTGATTTCTTTTCACTCGATTTGTTGTTATTATATGAACATATCAATATACATAAATTTGTGTGTTTTTAGGTTTATACATATATTTTTATAAACATTTTTTTTTTTCGATTTTTATTTTGTATTTTGTTAAACATCACATAACATTTAGTTTAGTTCTGCCTCATTTATTCGTTTGCCAATAGAATATTTAAGAGATTTTTCCCCGTTCATGTTGTTTCGGTCGTTTGGCTGTTTGTTTCCTTAAAGCCACTACTTTTGGTAATTGAAAAAAGGGGGGTCTTCGATTGTTAAAGCTAGAATAGTTGTATTTTATGGCGTGAGTGAAACGATTTGCTTGCCTTACTCCAGGATATTATAGAATATTTTTCATGTTTGGATAAATTAAGGAAAACAACAAGCAAAAAATATATTACTTGTTAAGCAGTACCATAGGCAGAATAAAATTTAAAGTGTTGTTTCTAAAGTGTTTCTTTAAAATTAAAGACTTTTTACAAACAGGTTTGTTGAAGCAGTGTACATGCAGTCAGAACCAGAACTGAACTAGAACTGAACTAGAACTGAACTAGAACTGAACTAGAACTGAACTAGAACTGAACTAGAACTGAACTAGAACTGAACTAGAACTGAACTAGAACTGAACTAGAACTGAACTAGAACTGAACTAGAACTGAACTAGAACTGAACTAGAACTGAACTAGAACTGAACTAGAACTGAACTAGAACTGAACTAGAACTGAACTAGCACTGAACTAGAACGGAACTAGAACTGAACTAGAACATAACTACAACTGAACTATATAAGTATATCTTCATATGCAAACCTCTACTCATTCTACTCATTCTACCATTATAATTCCTCTTAGAGTACCCTTATTTATATAGAACACTTGAGCTGAACTTCTTAATAATGTGTCCCTTAAAATTTGGTTTTTAAAACCAAACATAAAAAGTACATGGCCATATTCATAAAAAAGTCCTACATGAAAGGATCTTAAAAATCTACATAAAAATGGAAATAAATTTCAAACACAAGCAAGAAAACAAACTTTTCTTGTTAAAAATATGACTCTATTGTGGTTGAAATGCTGTTGGTTATAACAACATTATACTTTTAGTTGTAGAAAAGTGTCCATTAAAATTGTTTTCTTTTTTACTGAAACCACTTTTAACTAAAATTTGATTTTGAAAATAAGTAGATACTTGAAAACAGTAAGAAAGGAAAAGTGGAATAGGTACTAAGAAAGAAAGTAAAGAATTTCTGTTGATATTCATTCCTTATAGTAACATGTGTTTTTGATTACTTAATTTGTGGTTAAGAATATAATTCAAAAATGAACAAAATTTCAAATAAATATTCTTTATTGTATTATATGCTTATATAGTAAGAAATACGAAATCAAAGATCAATAAAGCGAATTTCATAAAATGAAAAATCACTGCATAAAACTAAAATCATTGAAACTACAAAATAGCCGTACTAGTTAACGCCACAGAATACAAATATATATAAACATCAAGGCGAAAAAAATATTCAAAAAATACTTTTACTTAAAGTTTTAGTTTTTACATATTTTATGACCTACAATTTTCTAGTTTATCAAAAAAATTCTTATATTTTTTTTTTGCCCATTATTCCATTATTTTCATTTTGCTTGCAATATAAAGTTATAAAAAAAAATTCAAGAAAAATAAGTGTTAATTGTATAAAACAGCACAAAGATAGTTATACATTTTAAGTTGTAAAAAGTGGACATTTTTTGAGTTGTTTTTCTGGAAAAATATGGTTTATGTTATTTGGTAGTTTCCCAGAAAAACAAAAAGTTTTCATTGACTAAAAAACACAGAAAAAAAGAAAATACCAAAACAAAATCTAAATAACTTACCAACAACTTGTAAATGCACTCGAGCGCTAACTTTTGGTTCTGTTGACACTTGGCATTCATATGCACCAGCATCACGAGCCTGCACATATTTTATTTGTAATGTCCAAAATTTATCGGGTTGTTTTAAAGCCAAAAATCTTTGGTCTGCAATAAAAACGGCTCTGTAATGGAATAATAAAAACAAAAGAAGAAAAAGTTTAAACTTTTTATATAAAGTTGTTTTTTTTTTGTACAATTGTTTGGTTTAAAATCTGGGAGAAAACTTAATTTAGTTATTTTTGTATGTACTTATGTATGTGCCTAAGAATTATGGTGAATATACTTTAAAATAGACCATTTTAAAATATTTACTGCAGTGCATTAGAGAAATTCATTTCAATGACAACTACTTACCGTCTGCATTACGTTTAAGTACTGTAGTAATGACTTTCTTTCAATATGTATATATGAAAGCTTTTATACCCTCCACCATCATAAGTAGTAATAGAGGGTATATAGAAGTTTATCATTCTGTTGGTAACACTGAAAAATATTCATCTAAGAACCCAACAAAGTATATATGTATATTATTGATCCGTATGAAATTCTGAGTCGATCTAGATATGTCTGTCTGACTGTCTGTATGAAACGAAGCAATGGAACACCATAAAATTCATTCAAAACATTTACTGTTATCTTAAGCAGTTTGTTATTAAAAATAAGCAAGACCTGTAAAATAGCTTCAGAGTTGTAAGTAAAAATTTAAGACAACCCCACATATTTGTTTGTACTTTTTTTCAAAAACTACTGCAGATAAATTGATGAATTTTGTCAGAGATATAACCTTTGCCTCCAAAACCAAAAACTTTAAAAATCGGAAAAATCGGTTCACAATTTCATATACCTCCCGGTAAATGTATTTAGAAGTTATTAACAACTTCTGTAGAATGTCGATATCTTTTCAAAATTTTACAAATTAAAATTTTATGTTTATAGAAATCATAAAAGGGAAAAAATTTCCATCGGTCCACAATTGTTTATAGCTCCCATATAAAGTCCCTTCCCAAAAATCACTTACAGGTCCATAACTCATTACCTAAGTAAGATATTTATCCAAACTTTGACATATATATTACATTTATATGCAGAATATTACCGTAATGTTTTTTTTCGAGCGGTTCATAATTCCTGGACGTAATTCGTAAAAAATTTTCAATAAGTGTGAGTGTTATTTCCAAAAACACATCACTTCCCAGAAACTTGAATCTAACTTTGACGAATGCCTGACAGTAGCAAAGGAAGTGCTTCAGAATTTTACTGCCCTCGTCCAACTTCCAACTTCCAATCATAAATGTGACAAAATACAATCTGGCAGATTATTATATGTTTCTTAACAAGTAGTTAGTACATTTACCAGATGCCCCGGTCAACTTAGAAAAGAGCAGAATATTTTCACAAACGTTTCCTGATTATTATGCTTGATTCATTATTATTACGCTGTAAAGTTCTCATATGTTTTTGTACTATAATATAATTAATAGCACTTAAAAGTTCCTTAGTTTAATAAAAATTAACTAGGTAAAGGTCATTTAAAATTCCATAAAACTGAATACTTATTTTGCAGTTACTGCTTCATCAATTCCTTTTGTCTTTTATTTTATTTAAAAACAATTTTCTTCTTTTCGAAACTTTGAAATTATATTGTAGTATTTTTTTAATATTTATAAAACTTTTAATTAAAATAAAATACTTCAAAAACATGTGAAAATTATTTACAACTTTACTACACAGAAAAAATTATCGGTAGTTTATTTTCAATTAACATGTTTTAATTTTCTTTATTTTTTATTTAAACAAATTTTTATTTGTCTTACCCAGGAAAAACTTACATTGAAAAGTAATGAGTTAAAAAGCTAAAAAAACCTATTTGCACTACTTCTTCATTAGCATTTAGAGTCATTATTTTAACACGGTGATGTCATTGGAGGCAAGTACTTCTACGCTCGCTTACAAATAGGGAGTTAAAGAAGTACTTACCACGCTCGCTTACAAATAGGGACTTATAGAAGTCATTACAAATAGGGACTTCAAGAAGTCATTATAAATAGGAACTTCAAGAAGTCATTATAAATAGGGACTTCAAGAAGTCATTATAAATAAGGACTTCAAGAAGTCATTATAAATAGGGACTTCAGGAAGTCATTACAAATAATGACTTCAAGAAATCATTAAAAATAAGGACTTCAAGAAGTCATTATAAAAAGGCACTTCGGGAAGTCATTACAAATAAGGACTTCAGAAAGTCATTACAAATAAGGACTTCAGGATGTCATTAAAAATAAGGAGTCTAAGAAGGCAATACATACATAGATGTCACAAAATTAATACTTACAACAATTGCTTGATTACTGAATTGACAATTTTTTCATAAAAACATTAACTAATTTTATTTCATTTGTAATGTAGACAGAAAAAAAT
>NC_060952.1:80389361-80449589 GCF_022045245.1 Lucilia cuprina
TTTGAAACTGTTTGAAACTAAATTCTAAAATGTTGATTAAATTTTTAATTAATTCAAGTAATTTTTTAATTGATTGAAAAAAAATTTCTGGCCTTCTTTTCTATTTTAAATTTATTTTTAATATATTTTTTTTTAATTTTTGCTAGCAATATTTATAATTCTTAAATAGTCTATAAAATTTTAGGCATATAATATTCAAGTTTATTTACAATTTATGAAACACTTTATATGTTAAATTGTGTCAATAAAGTGAAAATTTTTCAAAATGCTGAACGCATTGTTAAAGGTCTAGTATTCCTTTAACGTAATCGATTAATAATTTGATTGTTTTAATCACCTTCTTAATTGATTTATAAAAAATTCTCTATCAAACAGTTTAATTTATTTGATTAATAAATTAATAAAAAAAAACATTTTTATATTTATTAAATATTTAATTTATACAATTAATGAATTAATCAATTTTTAATATTGTCTCAATTATTGACATTAATTGTTATGATTAATTCGTTATTTGGAAAAAAATATATATATTTACTTTTTTTACAAATTTGGTAATTGATATCATCATTTTGGTTATAGGTGCAAAACTTGCTTGATACAATTATTTTGATAATTAAAACTCATTTTCAGTTTTTTCTGTGTACTAAAAATCAATAAATATTTTATTGGCAATTGAAAATAAATTAAAAAAATTATATGAAATTATAAAAAATCATATCCGATTATAAGACATACAAATATTTATACATAGTTCCTTAAATATTTAAAATTTATTTATAAACTTAACTGTAATACTTATGTACTACGTTATTAGATGAAGGTTTCTGGTTTAGAATAAGTAAAATTTTAAATCATCAAATCTTAGTCACATTGTTAAATCTCACCTTAAATATGTATGTAGTAAAATTTTGAAATATCGAAACAAGAACATAAATGTCCATTCTAAGATTGAGTAATGCGAAGCATAAAAAATTATAGATTTTGACCACAACTGATAGCATGTGTCAGCTAACAACATACAGTGTACTACTGTATTCAAATTTTACCTTAATATTTCAATTTTTATATGAAGTAAATTATCGCTTAAAATGCAAAGGGCATAAAATTCATTTTAAAAAATTTACACAAGAAATAAATTGAAAATTAAAAATTTATAAAGAAATTACTTCTCCCTACATTTGTTATATCTTAATAAGCGTTTCTGACAAACGTGTTATAATAATTTACAACAATATTTTATAGTAAAATTTTAATTGTTATACCCTACATTTTATTTTTAACTGTTATACCCTACATCACTTAAGTGGGGAGGGTATATTGGTTTTGTGCTAATGTTTGTAACGCACAATAATATTTGTTCTCTACCCACCTTAAAGTGGGTATAGGACCAGAATCAGAATCATTTTCTGAGTCGATTTAGCTCTGTCCGTCCGTCCGTCTGTAATCAAACTACAGGCCGCAATTTTGAAGAAAATTTAATGAAATTTGGTATTGTCCCAGGGACGAACCCTATTGAAAATGGTTAAGATCGGTCCATTATTTCACCTAGATCCCATACAACTGTACCCCCGAATAGGGCTTGTAAACATTGTAATCAAACTACATGTCGCAATTTTGGAGATAATTCAATGAAATTTGGCACATGATCTTTTATGGTACTGTAGACGATGCCTATTGAAAATAGTTGACATCGGCCCATTATTTCTCCTAGGCCCCATAGAACTTAACTCGCCAAATTGGGCTTTTAAGTTCATAATTATGTTTTATATACTCGTATCTCGACAAAAAGCTGCAAAACCAAGTTCTATACTAGTCTTGATAACCCTGATGAACTTCTAAAACCCCCATCAAAAGTTTACTTAAATATCCACAGTTTTATTAAGCAGTAAATGGGTACTGGTGTAGGGTATTATATAGTCGGCCTCGCCCGACTATAACTTCTTACTTCTTTTTATTTTGTTTGTTATGCCATTTTGCATTTATGCATTTGTGTACACAAAAATTAAAAAAGTAAAAAAATCTATGTGGAAGACAAGTTTTAAAAGAGTTTAATCAAATTTTAGATTGATATTTTCCAGCTTACTCTTTGTTAACTACACATAGTATAAAGGTACACTTATAACCGAATTTTTCTTTGGTTTTATAAATTAGTTATTTTTGGTCATTTTACAGTAGCTTTTGGGTTTATTAAATTGTACTTTGAGAAACTACCAAAATTTCTCTTGTTATTCATAAAAATCAAAAATACAAAATGCAACTTTTGTGTTTCATTACATTTGTATATTATAATATAATATTATAATATAATAATATAAATAATTATTTATATCATATTTTAATGAAGAAAATAAAAATGTCAAATATTAAAAAATTTAAAACATTTAAAAGTTAAATTTATTTATCAGTTAAAAATTTTAAACAGATAAATTTCATAATATTGACCTTAATTATAACCAAAAGTTCCTCCTAAATTTAACCTTAAAAAGACTTACCTGCCAATACTGAATTTGGTCTTGACTCCATAAAAACTTCAAAAAATTACTTAAAGATCAAAATTCACACTGATATAGATTTTTAATATGGTCAGCCATACCAGACTATATATACTTGTTATGTTACATAAATATCTTTTGCATTGCATTTCATCCTAAAAATATGCAACATTTGCATATGCTGTAAAATTTTTAACAAGAGTCGTATACTTTTTAAACTCTTTGTATTAAGTGTAACTCATACGCAACGATAAATCTGTATAGATAAGGAGAACAATTTGAAAGAAGTGTGAAATTAAGGGGAATCTTAAAAATTGCACCTTGCACTTTGTTAAACAAATGAAAATTATTATATTTTGCAAACTTTTCATAAAGCGATATTAATTATTTTCTTGTATTATTATTTTTTATTACAATGTTCCACTCAATCAGATTTTGTCACTTAGTAAGTGAGTATTTAAAATTTGTCTTAACGTATTTAAATTTCTAAAATTTATTCGAATTTAAAATACAAAAAAAATATATATATTATTTAATTTACATATATTTTGTACATTAAACTAACGAGTATTTAAACACAAATGCTAACCGAAAGACAGTTGAAGTCTTTGAATATTTTATCAAAGTACAATTGTTAACATACATACATATTTCGACAATAAATTGTATTTTAATACACAAATACATTAAAATATATGCATAATATCATAAACAGTATATGGTCATACACAGATACATAGGCATATATAAATATACCCAACAAACATTACATTGAAAAGCTAAAAAAAAGTTTTTACAATTTATTCCTTAGGATTTTAACTCATTATTTTAACACGATGATAACATTGGAAGAAAGTACTCACAACAAGCCACCACTTATATAAGTACTTACAAATAAGGAGTTAAAACAATTTACATAGAATACGAACTTATGCTGTTCTAAAAAATTAATGCAGACGGTAGTAGATGTGTACAAGCCACTGAATAGTTTTTGCTGGGTATGTATACTTACATATGTGTTTGTATATAGGACATGTTAACAAGTATTTGAATATTGACATAACACTCAATATACCAAATACTTGCATAAATATTAAACGAATTTTGTATTTATTGTATCTACAAATGTATTGCATATATTTGTAATAACTTGACACATATACACACATACATATATACATAAATATATTTGAAATTTATTTAAACATACATAAATGTATAACTTTGCACGAATATTAACATATTCGAGATTATAAGCAATAACAGCTTAAGTTGAAAATTAAGTAAAATAACTTTTTTAAAATTCAAATATATTTAATTTGTAAATTTAAATATATAATGATAGAATTTAAAGAGAATTTCAAATTTAATTTTATTAGTATATAAAGTCAAAAATTCAAAAATTCAACTCTATCTTAAGTCGACTTAGTTGCTTATACCTTTTAGAACATATACTACATATGAAAATATTTTAACAATATACATTAAAATGTCATCATAACACTTCCTTTTTGTTAATATACAATATGCATTCCTGCATTTTCTACGAATATTTGTATATTTTGTGGTAAATATTAACAGTTCAAATATAACAAAGTGTATGTTTATGCAGTTATTGATGTAGAAAATTGTGTTATTGACTAATTAATTTAGAATTTAAATTATGTAGTTATGAATAAACTTTATTGTTTATTAAACTAGTAACTGTGAGTAAATATTTAAAATATATTTATTTTTAATTTTATTCATTTTGTATTTGTCGTAAAGCAATACTCTTTTAAAAATTCTATCTATGATCCAAACACTTAGTGAGAAAGTTAAGTTGCAAATTTTTGAATTTAATGTTGAAATTATCTAACTAATTCTAACTATAGATAAAGTTATGGAAAAACTTTCAAAAACAATCTGATTTGATTTTATATTTTTTAATGAACTGAATAAGAATCAGAAACCTGTTACTCATAATTACCCACAATAAATAAAGTATTAAATTTTTAGTTCAATGATTACAATTAAAGACTTATTACGATTTTTTAATGTCTTTAATTACGAAAAATATGTCATTTTATTCGAGGTAATCCGAAATTTTTACTCATAACTTTTTACGTTGTTAACCGATTTTGCTGATTTTTAATACCAAACTGCTTAGGATAACAATAAATATTTTCTATAAATAGTTGATGTTCTTGGCTTAGTTTTCACGTGAGCGTGTTTTACGCAGACAGACAGACGGACATAGCTAAATCGACTCAGAATTTGATAATTACTAAGAATATATATATATACTTTGTTGGGTCTCACATGAATATTTCTTTGTATTACACACGGAACGACAAACTTATATACCCTCCATTTCTACCAATGGTGGTGGAGGGTATAAAAGGGTATAGCTTAAAAAATTGCACCACTAGACGTATACTTAATGTCATAGTATATAATACAACTCATACGCAATGATGGATTGTATTCGAAATTACGCACGTGGATTTTTATACCCGCGACTGTAATGAGATTTGGCATATATGTTTCGTAGGACCCATGGACGAAGCCTACTGAAAATCGGTTCATTATTTCAGATAGTTCCCACCCAATTGTTATAAGAACTGTCTTTTAAACTTACTTAAACCATTTATGTTTGTAGTTTAAGAGTCGATGCTACCTTTTAAATAACATTGCTACGTATATTGCACAAAAATGCTTCAATTTTGAAAACAATCTCTTAATACAACTTTTTTTATTATACGCACACACGATGCTATTTGCGGCGACCACAAACGTAACGACTCGTTTGTAGAACTTCCAAAAATATCAAAACATTTTGATTGTTTATGTTTATCACAACTTTTAATAGCAACCCTATACATTTTGCAATTTCGTAAACAAAGTTCTCACATTTTATCAGTGGTTGTATCTTGTATGTCTTACTTTATAATATTTTTAATAAATATGTCACGATAATACATGTTAAACACTATTTATTGACAATGTTCAAATCAGTTCCAAAGGTTTAACGTTTTTATAATGTAGATCTCATTCCTACATCTAATTTTTGATATAAATTGTTTTTGTATTTCCAAAAATTTGTATTGAAGTATTTTCAAAAAAAAAAAAAAAAAACGGTTAAAACAAATAAATAAAATCGAATATTTCCTTAAAAAAAAGTTAGCAATCATGAATAAAGAGTTAAAAGCAATAAACGAATAACGAATGGAAGCACAAATTAATTATATTTAAAGCAAGTAGGAAAGTATAGTCGGGCATGGCCGACCATATAATACTCTACACCATGACTATATTTTATTTTTTTTATAAAGAATCTTTTATGACGAATATTACCATAATTCCAAAATATTTAAGCAAATATTAAGCAAAAATGTCTAAATGAGTCTTTATATATATTTTTAAATAACAGTTAATTTTGTTGAGTTTCATTACGATAGAAATGGTTACAAATCAATTTTAGACGTTTAAGACATTTTTGAAGGGGGGTTTGTATGGGGGCTAGGGTCAAATAAAAGCCGATCCTTACGAAAATCTGCAGTGTCATTTATACTTCTATAAGACTTATTTGTGCCAATTTTTAGAGAGATAGCAGAATATTAGACGTAATTATAGCATAAAAAGTTCAAATCGGGAGGTACGGTTGTATGGGGGCTAGGTGAAATAATGGACCGATTTCAACCATTTTCAGTAGGCTTCGTCCCTGTGCCAAAAAATATGCTTGGTCCAAATTTCATCAAATTATCTTGAAAATTGCGGCCTGTAACTTGCGCACAAGGTTTACATGGACAGCCAGCCAACCAACCAGCCAGCCAGACAGACGGACGGACATGTCTTAATCGACTCAAAAAATGATTCTGAATCGATCGGTATACTTTAAGGTGGGTATTGGACCAATATTTTTGTATGTTACAAACATCAGCACAAACTTATAATACCCTCCCCACTATAGTGGTGTAGGGTATAAAAACTACTTAATCCAGAAAAATATAAATAAACTTTCTGGGGACTCCCAATATAATTTTTTCGAAGTCATATTTTTATTGTATTTTATAAATGACCGATTATTTCCTGTGAAATATTTCAGCTGTTATTAGCAAATAATAAAATATTCTACAACAAAAAACGCCTTCATATACTCTAGTATAACATTAGTTTGTTGTTAGTATTTGACCCTTAATAATTCATAACTATCTTAATCAGTAGTATATCAATTTGACAAACCTTTATTACGGTAAAGTTCATAATATTTCCAATGAATATTTATGTATATATAATATTTCAAATGATTGTTCAAATACAAACAACATATGAGCAAATATACAAATATATGAGCAAGTATGCAAATGAAACACAAATTCATAAACATGAATATATTTGTACAAATATTTATGGATATATAAACTGAATAAACTTAATCATATGTAAAATATAATTCACAATTCGATATTATTATTAGGGAACAGAACTCTTAGAGAAATATGTAAATTAATGTACATATGTATCTTGTAAAGTTAATATGCAAGTACAAATCAATATTGACAAAAGGAAATATATAAATAACGTTAGTAATAAAATAGCTTATATCAAGATTTTCATTTCAAGAAATTAAGTACATTTGAAATTATAAGTCCATAACAAAACTACTGTCACAAAGATAAAGTAATTTCCTTGAGTTCAAAAAGAGGAAATATGCCATAAAGGTGTGCAAGGATGTGTATAAGATTTGTTGTGGTTAAATATGACCATTAAGATTATGAAAATTTTGTCACAAGTCATTAGTTGAAAGATTTGGCTTTTAATGGCAATTAAAATTATAATAATAGTAAATATATTTTAAAATATATATTCGATATAAATTAGTTGTAAACTACAAATATACGTACAAAAACAATAAATAAAAGTTAATCAAGTAAGTAATATTAGTTGAGAATGACTGATTATATTATTATCAGTTATAAATGTATTTGAATACTTTTTTTTAAATTTTAATTAAATTTAAGCTTTTTCCAAAATCTGCACATTATTATACTTGTAAGATTTTAGTAGATGGGAGTAGTAGATTAGTTGTGCTGATGTTTTTAACGTATATAAATACATGTCATATAGCATCTTTTGAATATCGGCTTATTTTAATTTTCTTTTAAGCCATGTCCGTCCGTCCATCCATTTCTGTACAGACGACTTTTACTCTTTTGAATTCGCACAAATAATACGCTAATAATACATACACACATACATATATCTAAACTCTTAATTAATTATATAAGCTCATTATTATTGTTTCAATACAATTCATTATTTATAAGTTTATATGTTTGTGACTTATTATTGTGTAAATTAAATAATGAACACTCCCCTTTTCTCCTCCGATACTTTCTAATAATTTCGGTTTATTAGATTTTGGTAAATGTTTGTATTTATGCACATTTTGTGTGTAAATTAAATATACTTTGATTTACAAATCTAACAATCCGTACATGCACGCACTTACTCCTACATGCAATAGAATATAATAGAAATGCTTTCTGTCAATAAATATTATATAAATTTGTTTACTTGTATGTATGTATATAATACACAGACAATCTTTAAATACTTTCTACTTATTTTGTTTACTTCAAAATACTTAATTTATAAGTATTTTATTATGTAGGTTTCAATCTATTGTTTACAATGCTAATGACAAGCATTGATTTGTAATCTGTCATTGAATATGTCTATAATTTTATGTCTGTCGTTTTTCTTGTTTTTCATTTCTATTTGTTTATTCATGTGTTGAAACTTGTAACTTGAAGTGTTGTAATTATTTGTTTAACAAAAGAATTTTATTAGATTTATTATATATAAAAATTATATGAAAAAAAGTTAAATATAATAAAATAAAATATTGTTCATATGCAGTTAGAGAGGATTGTAGTATTAAGATTTTAATTTACTGACAGGAATTAAATTTATAGAAAAATGTAAATTAATTGATAGAAGTTATTAGAATAAACGTAAATTGTATGTACTACATATGCATGTATTAAGATATATAATAATTTTGCTCAATAGGTAAGCCATTGCAAAAATTAAGAAATTTTATTTAAAGTGAATAACATGACAACTTTATGTATATTGATATAATCAGTCTCGTAGAAGTACAATAGAGGGGCAGCTAAGCATTTTCTGAAAAAAAAACCTGTTAAGCCCAAGAGTATTGTTAAATCAGATTTAACCAAACGTTATCATGTATGTTGATGTGATCAGTCTCGTAGAAGTACAATAAAGGACTAACTAACTAACTAAACATTTAAAACATTTCCGTTTTTTTGCCGTATTTTAATCCATATTTTGGAAAACAAGAATGGGATGATTCCTTTTGCAAATATAGACGAAATTGTTTTCAAGTACTCCTAATTTTACAAAATCTAAACCACTCTGAAGGCGTGCGAATGTCACATATAATCGTATAGAATTGCCCATATGTATATACAGTGATGGTCAAACCTGGGAAATTTTCTTGAAATCATAGTGAAATATTTTTTTCGAGAAATTTAAATGAATCTTAGAAAAAATTAATGAATCTTAGAAAAAAAATATATAATAAAATATATAAGACACCAATATTTGGTATCATGCGATTGTGCTGATGTATGTAACACACAAACCTTTGATCCTACTTAAGCCCATGCAACCGGACACCTTTAAAAATTACTTTGGCTCCCATTATGATATTAAATATTCTAGTGTCGATACAAATACCTTCAGAATATTATACTGAGTCGATCAAGGCCTCATTTCTACGGCACCTATTTTAACACATCTGCAGCTCCAGAAATATCAACAATTATATTTTGTTTGTTATAAAAAAAACAATATATTCACAAAGATAACTATTTAGATAAAACAATAAAATGAAGTAAATTTTCATCAAAGATAATTAATAGGAAACTATAAATTTACTTAAAACGTTTTTGATCATTAACCTATTTCTCACTACACAATCTTTGAACATTCAACTAATACAGATTATCTCAATTTAACTTAAACACAATGTTTACTTACAGCATTGCAAAATACATTAACTTTAACATTATAAATTATATGATATCGTTTTACTAAATATACAGATAATTTTATGAAATTACATAAAAAAACACTCAAACATGTGTATGCCAAACATAGATATAATGTCTTTATTGCTTGTGCTCTTCGAGGAATTGGTTGTTTTAGAAGTTTGTTAGAAAAAGAGAAAAAAAAATATAACAAAACTACCATAAATTGTCTTTATTTTATAAACTATATATTTTTATAGAGCTTTTTTTACACATATTTTCATTGCAATTTTAGTGTTTTAAAATCCATTCAACCGAAATGTCATCGATAATACCAGTGTCAGTGTATGTGAAATGTGCAAAAATAGAGGACATACATCTACATTTGTATAAGTTATATACACAAACGTAAATCTATAGTTTATGTAGAACAATATTAGGAAAACCAAATAACGACAATTTTCTCCTTTAACGAAATGATGTACAAGAAGAAAAGAAGCAAACTTATAAAAGTGGCTGATATATGAGCCGGAAGTGGCCACATCATGCATTTTATTGCATTTCTATGATTTTACTTTAGTCTTATTTTTACACAGCAGGGAAGAACAACTTTATAGTTGTTAAAGAAAATTATGAACTGGAGAAACTTTTAATGTGAATTTGACTTTTAACGAACAAATCATTTGATAAAAAAAATTATAAAGTTCATTGATCTTTTTTTTAACAAAAGGATTGCTGATTTTTATTAATCATATATAAATTTAATATATTTCTTTTAATCAATTTATGTATAAGTAGATATTTATATCAAAAATTTCTAACTTTTTTGTTTGTTTTAGTATATATGGCCCTAAAGGAAAGGTTGGCTTGCAATACTTTATAAAGTTTGTATTAAAAAGAAAATAAATTTTTAAGTTTTAACAACAAAATACCAAATAGAATAGTTACCAATCAAGCCAGCCAGCCAGCTAGATAAGACGTATGAGTATTCAATTTGTTAATACAGTAGCAAACAAAATTGAAGCAATGTGTAGTAAAAGCAAGTACCATACTCTCTCTTTCATTTAAAAATCATTTGTTAAAAATCAATTGTTTTTTATCAAGTGCATTACTAATTTATGAACCTATTATGGGTGGACATGACCAATTATTTGCCAATCCGAACAACATTTTACAGTATTATTTATCGATATATAAAACATACTATGTCGGGTTTTTATCCTTATTTTATTAATAAAATATATAGGGAAGTGAACCATATACGAGACTTATTACCAATTATGTACGGATCCAAAAAAAACAAATTCAGAAAGATTTTTAAATACCAATATGTCTTTATGCCAATTTTGATAGCCATTTCTGCTTTTGTCAATGAAATATGTGAGTTTAAATTATTTTCGAAAGTGGACATTATATGGGAGGCAATGTCATTTATGGACCTGTCCAAAAAAAAATATTTGTAGTGATTTATATAACACAGGCAGACAAAGTCGAAACCCTGAGACAAAATTTTACTTTTGTCTATCACAGCTGGGATATTGTGTCCTGAAATTTAAAATATAAACTATATATTAGGCCCTTTTGAGTTGTTATAATGGCGCTAAAGCAAATTAATTTATATATTCCTATGCCATACTAAAATCCATTCTGTCAACTTTATATTCTTGCTTCTTCTAGATAAATTTACCTAAACATGAAAATTCATGGCATTTGTAGACAACACTACAACAATAAAATTGTTTATAAAGAACAACAATTTTGTATACAGAAAAAACTGAAAATGAGTTTTAATTATCAAAATAATTGTATCAAGCAAGTTTTGCACCAATAACCAAAATGATGATATTAATTACCAAATTTGTAAAAAAAAAAAAAAATAAAAATATATATTTTTTCCAAATAACGAATTAATCAGAACAATTAATGTCAATAACTGAGACAATATTTAACATTGATTAATTCATTAATTGCATAAATAAAATATTTAATAAATATAAAATTGATTTTTTATTAATTTATTAATCAAATAAATTAAACTGTTTGATAGAGAATTTTTTAAAAATCAATTAAGAAGGTGATTAAAACAATCAAATTATTAATCGTGTAATCGATCGAATACTAGACCTTTAACAATGCGTTCAGCATTTTCAAAAAATATCACTTTATTGTTACAATTTAACATATAAAGTGTTTCATAAATTGTCAAGAAACTTGAATATTATATGCCTAAAATTTTATTGACTATTTAAGAATTATAAATATTGCTAGCACAAAAATTCAAAATAAAATATTAAAAATAAATCTAAAAATAAATCTAAGATAGAAAAGAAGGACATACAATTTTTTCAATCAAATAAAAAAATTAATTGAATTAATTAAAAATTTAATCAAAATTTTATACTTAAGTTTCAAACAGTTTCAAAAAACGAGATAATTAAGACAAATAAAAATTTGTTTAAATAAAAAATAAATAAAATTAAAACATGTTAATTGAAAATAAACTACCTATAATTTTTTCTGTGTATTTACACCTATCCAAAAATGTTCTTGTCGAATAATAATCACTTGCAGATTTGATTTAGTGATGTCTGTCCATCCATCAAGTTCATTGGATCATATTCATTTGGTATTTTATATCAAATAGCACCTGTACTCCTTCGGAAAATATAGACGTTTACATGTTTATTTCTCACTGTACATCCTTAGATTTCAATGTAAAGTATGTGTATACTTTATTTACGTCTGTATATGAATGCAAGTTTTATTATGTGTTTGCTTGTAAAATAAAGTAAATGGAGCTACTTGAATACACAGTACTTACAATTTATTCCGTAAAGACTATAAAAACCGAGTTTAAGAAAAAAATTGTTTAAAAAAAGTACTTTCTTCTATCATTTTTACATTCTTAACAAAAACACTTACACACATTTACAAATAAACATTAAGAAAAATTGTTGGCAAAGCAAAGAAAATGTTAAGACAATAACAACAACTACACTCCCGGCAGTTCTGAGTGACAAGCGTGTTCTAAAAAAGTTTTAATAAATAATTTGGAGACATCACAACTGACCCTTATATAAAATTAAAAACTGTATCCCTAGTAGTACACAGGAAAAAATGCTTGGTTGCGAATCATTGATAGATTGCTTACGACACTACATGTCACAAGTCCAAAGAAACACACCCACACATACATATGTATATTAATACATATATGTGTATGCGTTTGATTATGTGTTTGTATAACATTTACTTGATTTTGTATTTTTTATGATTTTTTTCTTTTTAAGAAAAAGTTTGCTGTTGATTTGTGTCCGCACTGATTGCTTCCTGGTGTAATGCAATCTTTTATATCAATCTATTGCATACATATGTATAAGTGCATTCGAGTGTATACTAAAAGGTATATATAGGACTATATGTGTGTTTAAGGGTGTATACAGAAATAGTTGTTATTTATAAATGTGAGAGTAAAATTTTATCCTTAAAAAAAAAACACTAATATGTGTCTGTTAGTAAATATATTTGTTAACATTAGTCTTTGCCAGCGTCTCTAATACACACACATTCATACACCAATACAATGTGCATATATGTGTACGACATTAAACTTAAAAGGATTAGAAAAAGGCAGATTTCTGCGCTATATAACCAATATTTGATTGAATAAATGTCGAATTGCTTTTAGTGAGCACCTTCCGTGCTGGCCTTTTTTCACGGTGATCTTTTTCAACCACTGGGTGAGGTTCTGTGACGACTTACAACTACCTAATTGTGCTTCTTACACACTGTGGCAATTCATGTATATGGAATTTCCGGTCCAGTATATGTGCACTTTGCCTAAGTATTTGAGCTATCTAATCTCTGATCATTGCTGTCCCGTTGCTTAACTTAGAGACGTAATCGGTAGACCTATATAGGAATCAATCAAATAAGTTGAAGACTTTGTTCTTACTCATATGGAACACACTTGTATGTACAGTGTTTTTTTATGAACACACCTGGACCTTTTTTCTATCATCTTTCAACCCAGCACACACTTCATTCTTCACGCTCATAGAGAACAACACACTCTTTTTAGGTATACGGACTGTCAAGACCACTTCATTCATCCTGTATCATATACATTTAACAACAACTCATTTCTGAGATATCTGTTTTCAACGTTAACAGCACCGAAATATAGACTTTACCGTGTTTTCAGTTTTTTAATCTCCCCGCGAATTTAGGTTTAGGATCCAGAAGGATCCTCAACGAATTGACCAGCCAGGACATAATCTTGCGGGCAACTGACCATCTATAGTATCATATTAAGTGGTTCTCTTGTTCCATCCCATGCCAAATCATTCCGAGGAATGTTTGAGGAATGAAGTGACATCACCCGTTTATAGTCTCCGGGATTTCCATAACATAAAGATGAGGTATTTCATCAAGGTAACATGCCACGGGGGTTAATCAATATTTGAATGTAATATAAATGGAACCAAACTAATTAATAACATCGAAATAACCCATCAGATAAAATTTCATAAAAAATTAGATAACATAATTGAAGGTCAAAAGATAATTATTCAAAATAAACACGTTCAACATATTCAATATTTTCAAAGTAATTTCCAAATTTCCCTCGTTATGTTAAATATTTAGATGCATGTTTGTAAGATTCTTTATGCTTTCTATCCTTCTACTAATGCATTTGATTGTTTCAAGTTTAAGTGGGTGTATAGGTTTAAATTGCCACAGTTTGCAGTGTATACCCCATGCGTGTTTCAGCTACTTTATTTTCAAGTTTTTGTTCTTGTTTCAACAGCCGTAATGTCTTGTGTCACATTTATCCTGAAAAACTTTTCTTGACTCTTTTTTTTCTCCTCCAATTTTGGTATAAAAATCAAGTTGAAATGATGGAAAAAAACAACAACAACATCTACAAAAAAGAGTCTTAAGTAAAGGAAAAGAAAAATAAACTTTCTTTATATTTTCTTCATATAATTTTTTTTTTTTTTTTGTAAAATGAAAACTTGGGTAAATGTAATAGAAATTGATTGCTTAGATTATGTGTCTAAGTGTTTTTATATATGGAGGCAAATAAATAAATGCACTAACGTTTTTTTCTTCGTCTCATAAGTATATGTGCTTCCTTTCATTCATTTACTGTGTATGTGTGCTTATGTGGGAGTATGTAAGTATTCGTATTATTCTTATGTAGATAGTGGCATCTGCTTTGGATAGTAATGCTATATTTATTATGTGTTTACCTACACATTTTATTTGCAATACATTTAATTTTACAAAAGTTTATTTGCAGTAAATAACTTATTTATATGTAATGCAAAATAATACAAAGACTATTTATGTTTAAGTTAGAATGTTTTAAAATACTTAATAGAAAAACAAGTAAGAGTTAAATATTCTCCCCCTATATAATAATTTTGCATTGAATGTTTTCTAACAGAGTCTATATTCAAAAAATTTTATGGATCGCTTGATAATTGACACAACTCTTACAAAAGTGCCGCTTCAGAGAAGATTTTAATGCTTATTGCTATTGTCGCAATAGCTATGCTATTAGTAATTGTTTCACTACACAATACTAAAGTCGAAACTGTTTCTTTAATCTAAAATACAAAAGATGTTTTAAAAACATTATCAACATGTTTCAGAAAATTCTATAAGATAAATAATACGCCCTTTTGGTTTTTACGACGTATATCAGTACGATGAATTTTATTTCTGGCGAAAATGTTTTCATATAAAAGAGCATTTATATTTTTAGTTACTAATTCCATTATAAGTAAGTAAAATGTTGTCAACAATTTTTTAATTACCTGTCAACAGTGAGTATGTGACCATCTCGTACACGTATCCATGACACAGACTTATTTCCCAGTTGTTTCACCTGCAGCGAGAAAATAAAACAAACAAAAAATATCGAGATTTAATGAATGTCCAGGAAATGTATAACAAACAAAAATAACTAGAAAGAAATAAAAAAAAATATATATAGTTACATATGTATTTATGTTTTTAAATATGAAACATGATATGTAGTTATCAAATAACAATCATTGTTTTTCTCGCACCATGACATTTCGTTTGTAACACATCGAAATATTGGTCTATATATTCTGGGTATTTATTAAAATCTAAGTCGATTTAGCTATGTCTGTCTGTCTGTCTGTCTGTCTGTCTGTCTGTTGAAATCACGATAGGTTCCACACGAAAGGAGCTAAATAGTTAAATTTTTCATATTTTCATATGTAAATATTTCCTATAGAAAAGGTTTGTTTGGTATTGAAGATAGGCTATATCGGTCCATGTTTTCGGATAGCCCCCATACAAGTTGATCCCCAGAAACATCTTTAACGTACAAATCTGTTTTAAAAGTGATTCCTTAGTTTACAAGCCATATTCAGGGGTACAGTTGTATGGGGGCCAGGTGAAATAACGGACCGATCTTAACCATTTTCAATAGAAATGGTTAAGATCGATCCGGGCAATAGAATATCATTGGGGCAATAGAATATCATTGAATTTTTTTCCAAATTGCGAACTGTATTTTGATTACAAAGTTTACATGGACGGACGGACAGACGACGGACATAGCTAAATCTGCTCACAAAAAATAATTTATATGTTGCATAAAAAGCTTTAATTAATCGTCTTATGCCCTTTTAAATTTTTGTCAACAGGGAGAAAGATTTCAAAAATGCTTTCAAAAAGTGCATTGCCATAAAAAATACACTATCGTAAAATTTTGAATTTAAAAATTATAGTATAATGAAAGAACACAAAAAGTTTTAATAATAGATTGTTAAAACACAACAAAATACGATGTAAATTCTCAAAGATATTAACCACCAAAACAAATTAAAACCGCCACAAAAATAGCGTTTCTATGGAAATATGGAGTTGTTTTATTTTCTCCATTAAGAACGTATATTTATAATATGAAGGAAATTGAAAGACATGTAGCCAAAAATTGACGGATTTTCTGTGTTCTTTCGTTAAATTCGTTATTTACAAATTGCAAATGATAATTATATGATATATATATTTATTAATATTAGTGTTTCCTTTAAAAAACCAGAGCCATTAAAACATACGTTTTGTTAAAATTTTTTCGAGTACACAATTTTTAAAATTTTCAAATTGACTAGGAATTAAGGTAAAAAGAATAATTGTAATGACTCTAATAGAGGCCTATCCGCATTTCTCCGGATTTTATGTGGCGTCCTGCTTTTAAGAAAAAAATTAATGACGTGTATAAGATATCCTTTATCCATCATTATTAAGCACTGCATACTTCTCATTCATCCGACACACTTATAAGTGACTTAAAGATTTTCTCTACGTATTATGTGCATATAACACCAACTCATTTCTAACACTTAGTCCCAGTTACTATTCAAAATATAGTCCTTACCGTTCGTCAATCTTTTAACCACAACTCACACTTTCGGCGAATTGGGTTTTTAACCACAGCCACTACGTAGATCCCGAATGAACCTCAGTCAACTGAAAAACCAGGGCATATCCTGGGGGCAACTGGCCACCCTTAGTACCACATTAGGCAGTTCTCTGAATTGATCCCAAGTCAAATCATTCAAAGAAATGTCCGAGTTAAAGTTAAAGTTCTCTTATTGACTTATAGATATATAGTTCGGTACAAATAAGTTTTTACATAAATCCATTCACAAAGTGTTATGTACATCGGTTTATATTTGACCTTAGTTACCATTAAAATTCGAAATATAAATTTTTCTTTAAGGTGTACATTATGTATTATTATTATCTAAATATTGTACAATATCTGTATAATATATTCATAATTAGGTTGCTTTATTATTTCCTACATAACCTATTAAATTTCTATACAGTGCAAATAACAAAATAATTCAACTGTTTTATACCTTATAATCTATAACCATTTTTCTATAAAATTTAAGGTTAAATGGAGTAGAAAATATAAAACCACATTTGACATTTTTAAATTGTTTGTTCTATAAACGCTAAACTTTTTCATTGTCAAATTAGACTTTTGAAAATAAATGATTTTCAATAAATATTTCAATAATTCTATAACGAGACAACACAATCATAAATATAATTTTATGCTATAATATTTTATTCACAAATACTCGTAGACGTGTAAAAATACATGACCTTGAAAAAAAATATCTGTAATTAAAAGAAATATATATTGCACAAACCAGAAAATACGTATATTAATACGAGCCAAGTCTTAAAAATTATTTACTAAAAGAAACGCAATGCTTAATAAGCATATAACTGGGATTTTATAACTACATTTTAGAAAGTTTACTCCCATAAATATATTCACCTCTTTATGTACTAGTAAAACATAGTATTACTGTGTAGTTCATTAAAATTTCATACAAAATCGTTTACTGCCAGGTTGTACATTTACTTCAATTAATATTTATTTGGTAACATTTTCATGTATGTATTAGGTAGGTTTACATGTACATTTATTGTATAACGCAATACACAGATATAAATATATTTTCTATATATTTCTACATTATCCAGTTCGCTATATTAAGTTTTTAAAAATTCCAACTTATTTCGCTCCCTACCAGTAATAGACACTTATTACCAAGTAATAAATTAATTAACTATTGATAAAAATTATATATACTGGTGCTAACAGTCAATCGGAGTTAAAGAGACTCCATTCTAACTAGACCGGTTCACTCATGATAGTATTATCAGCTAGTACATTGCATTTTTGTCCTCTGGCACAAATTCTGACATTTATCATTCTGAAATCTGCTTTTGATAATTTTATGGTTACATGATAGGCTTAGAACTGAGGGCATAAGGCAAATCAAGGCGCGTTAAGCCTCTGTACACTGTATGCAGAACTGGATTTATAATAACAGCTTTTTCGTAGCAATTCACTTATCCATAGGTCCAAGACTATTATATATTTTCTTGTTAATATATGTAAAATAAAACTCCTCTAATATACTTGTATCCAAACGCTTGTGGTTATATAGGTGAATATAACAGTGTTAAATTTTATGCGTTTAATTAATTCAGTGTAATATGATTCCTTACAATATATAGTACATTCTCTTTAAAACGAATTTTCGACCATTATTTACCATCTAGAAAAAGATTCTTACTTTTTTAATTTTCATCGCTATACTCGTATTTTTAAATAAGGGGACCTTATAGGGGGGTAGGATCAATTATGGACCCATCCACATAAAAGATGTTAGAGAGATTTTGGTTTCGATGAACTTAATTGTGTCAAATTTTATTGCTATATTCGTATTTTTGTGTCAGTAATAATCGCTAAAGTAATTTTATGAAGAACACCTTGTATGGACGGTAGAGTTAATTATGGACTAGAGTATTCAAACGATTAATCGTCATTCAGTTAATCGATTAATTTTTGACGGATAATCCTTCGAATAAATGAAAATTGTCATATTTCAAGTAACGAATAAACAAACAATTATTTCGCTTTTATTTATTCAACCAGTTTTATTTTTTTGGAACATTGTTGTGTTCTTAAGTATTTCTAATAAGTTTTCAGCAACAGTTATAGTTAAACTAGTGTTCAATGGAACGTATGAATTCTAGAACTCGTTGAAAATCTTAAAAACAGTAATGCCTTCATATAGAAAAGCATTTCACATGAACAGGAATAATTTCTAGTATTTGATAAAAAAAACTAATCAAAAAATTTAAGTGAAAATAATATTTATTTTATAAAAGTTATTTTCAAACATGAAAAAATCTATGCGTACAGGAAACTGTATTAACTCTGTATACTCAGTTTTTCATAATCCTCCTGTTAAAGGACTTAAAGGTTTAAAAGACATCTGATTTGAAAAGATGGAGTACCATATTTATATTAAAAAGTTGGTATTAATATTAATTTTAATGAAGCTGAGTTCCTCTGCTTCGAAATAATATAATTTATTTCAAATCATCAAGATCATCAAGAAAGAATTGGAAATCTTGAAAAAAATTTTTTCACAAAAAAATAGTTAAAAGTTTTTGAATCGAAAATGAAACCTTTTTAAATTTCATTTCTTTTTCGTTTTTTTTTCTCTAAGTGAGACAGGTAAATAATATAGATAGAATGTACAGATTCCCAGCATTCATTTGATACCAATATTAGCATTATAAAATACATATAAATATTTTAAATATTAATTTGTTGGCCTTTAAACTTTAAAATCCTTTTATAAGGATATAAAAATCGAAGTACGCAATTCTATAAGTGGAATCTATTTTCACATGCTTATCAAGTTTTCCATGTGTGAATGCTTTTTTTCAAAATTGTTACAGGGTTAAAATTATATATTGATGCTATTATTGTTAAAGGCAATAATGGCATCTAGTTTTCTTTTATTCGAATAACCGAATAATTTTTAATTATCCGATTATTAACCGGCTAACGTAAAACTTCAAATAATTATTTGTCGAATAAACCGAATAAGACAAAAACCCGAATAATTGAATACCCTCTTATGGACCGATCTTCATTAAATTTGGTAGACGGATTTTGGCACGCATAAATATTACGTATATTTTAAAGCCAATAATGGCCGTAATAGTCATTTTCAGAAGGGGACAATATATGAGGATACGGTCATTCATTTTCCGATCCTAAAAAAATATAGAGAGGTTTTAGCTTGTAATAAACTTACCGAATCGTTAGGGAATATTTATGCAAAACTTAAATTGTCTAAAGCCTTCCATGTGACCTCTATCGTGATTTCAACAGACAGATGGACATGACAAGATCGTCCTAGAATTTAATGTGGACCCAGAAAAAATATACTTTTGTGGGTTTATGATTAATATTTCAATGTGTTACAAACGGAACGACAAAATCATTTCGTTGGCGTCTTTTTTGATGGGTATAAAAAATTTAATTTGCAACTTTAAAACAAGTTCGTTATACACATATTCAACTGTACTGTACAATATTACAATAACAATTATATGTATGTATTTTGGTGTGTATTTCGTAATATGAACTTCTATTACTTGTAGTATAAATGGTTGCTATTAACACTAACCTTATTACCACCAACTCTAACCTAGTCATAGTTTAAGTAATGTTCCCCAAATATCTATACACATATGAATGCGTATATTCATGTTTATTGTAGTTTGAAAATATTTTGCAGAAAACCCAAAAAAAAAAATATTCTATACCAGTTTTACTAATACTATAAGGTCTAAACAACTAACGTAGTGTGTGTTTGAATAGCAAGTTAACTTTAGCTGTATGGCTGCAGTCCATTTTCAGTGAAAATTATATGTGAACTTAAAACACTTCATATATTTGGAATATTTATACCATGTATGCATTCCATGTATAGAATAGTGGTTTTTCATTATCTAAAATAGCTATTATGTTATTGTATTAAATATGAAACTTGTTGAATCATTGTTCATTCTTGAACAATGTTTGAATATTCAAGTAGCCAGTGTATTAAGTATCCGCTATGCTAATGGCCAAATAGTTGTGGTCGTAAAAATAGTTTTGGAATATGTAAATGGAATTAGAAGTATGTAAGTAAAATATATTTCAATAGAATTGGCCTCATATGGAAACTATTGACTTATTCACTTATGTACTAATCTTCATTGTGTTTATAATTTTTGGTAATATGCCTCTCAACCCATTATGTTTTTCTTTTTTTATAATTCTGTACTCCATTGTTAAATTGTTTCGAAGCTTTCATGTTAAAAGAGCTTTTTAAATGTGCGCATATTTTCATCATAAAATGTATAAATTTAGAACTAAAACTTAAAATGGCTTAACATTTAAGTAAAAGCAAAATTGAAAAGTATTTTTGGAAGCGATCACTTAATTATGAATATTAATTAGAAAATTTCAAGGAAAATAAAGTTTTCAAATTAAGTAGAATTACACTAAACTATTTGAAATAAAGAACACTCATTATGTATTGAACAAAATGCTGTAAAATATTTCTTCTTAGTAAAACAAACAAATTAAATTCATAGTTTAATATATTTTAATTAGAATTTCAATTTAAAATAAGATAAAAATAACTTATAGTAAAACTAATTATTTCTATTGAATCTCAATAAATGTTCAATAACATTTTCTAATTATTTATTACACCCTTATTAAGACTGCAATAAAATTATATTTCAGCATCATAGTAATAATAAATTACTAATTAATCTAATACAACAATGTTGAAAGCCTAAAGGCTTATAATAAAAATAAGTTTTTTTTTTATTTTATACAATTATTTTATTAATTGCAATTTAAATGAAATTATCATTAAAATATGCTAACTATAACTTTAATTTACAAGACGTTTAAATATAACATTTTTGAACCAATGAACTCAAAAAACAAAAGTAAAATAATATGAATAAATAAAGCGTAGAAGTAAGACAATGACAAATACTAATTAAATAATTTGTATGCAAAAAGTTCTACGAAAAAATTCTTTTGTTTGAAATAAACGAATTGACAATCAATTCCAAGTACATTGAACGCCAACGGAAAATGTTCAAAATTATTTCGTTTATTTCCCTTAAAAGAGTTCTAACTCAAAAAAGTGCAATTTAAAAAAAACGATTTTAAAATTTAATTTAAATTATATTATGTTTAATTTTTTTCAAATTAGAGCTTTTTTCTTAGATAGTTTTAAGAGAGACGGATAAATGATCGTCTTAGAATTTTTCATCTAATATATACCTAATTTTATTGAGTTTTTAAAACAACGTGAAAAATTTAATTTACTTCCCAACAATTCAAAACAAAATGAATTTTAAACTTAGTGCACTATTAAAAAAAGGAGGTGATATTTAGTAAATATTGCTCCCTGCTTTAAGGGGTTGGCTAAAATCAATGAGCCAGTGAATAATAATTGGAATTTATAAAGCAATTTATTCATGAAGAGTCTTTCTTTTACCCCTTCTACACTCAACAAAATGTCAAAATTCTACCAAATGGTTTTGTGAATTTAGCATTAATTAATGACAAAACAAAGAATTCTCTTCTGTTTGTTTGTCTGTTAAAAAAAAGACATTGCTCTAAAGTTGTCTTAATAGAAATTCAAAGTAAATTTATGTATTTTATGGATGGCTGAGCAAAAGTGTTTATATTTTTAAGCATTATTTAGATATTCAGAAATTGTAAAAATATGTATATAAATATTGCATAAATATGTTAAGAAATTAGAGGGTTGTATGAGTTAATTAAATTTAAGTTAATGAATTAAATTTAATATTAATATATTCTGAGTAATAGTAAATTACTCTAATTAATGCTTTTTTATGTTTGTTAATAGAATGAAACATACATACATATGTATATGTACTTTTAAAAAGATCTATGTCCGGCAGTTACTTAACATTTGTTATTTTTTTCCGAAACGTCAAAAAATTTTATAAAGTGGTTTATATTTGAAAATTAGTATTGATTTTAGAGAGTTGTCGTCTTTTTGGGAACCCAATAATCAGAAAATTCAATACCACTTTTTTCAGAGTTTTGTTAAAAAATATAAAAATAAATTTTGAAAATAATATTGACAATTTATTCCTGAATTAAAAATCTTTCGGATTTGAATATATTCTCAATTTTTCTCAATTCTCTTTTGAAGTTTCCATAATGTCCACACATAGAAACTTTTGTTTTAGAAACTACGTATTAACTTCATTGATTTGTTGTACGAGTGAGAAGAATACAAAAACAAAACAAGATTGTGCCGGTCCACACTAGGAAACTTTCGTAGAGAAACTTTTTCTTAATTCTCTTTTGAAGTTTCCTAAATGTCCACACATAGAAACTTTTATTTCAGAAACTACGTGAGAGAGATGAATGATATTCCTTATTTTTCTCTCTCATGCAAAATCAAAAGTTTCCAAAAAAAAAAAAAAAAAAATTACTAGTGTGGACTGGCAGTTTCCGAGTACGGGAAACTCCGTACCGTGAGAGAGATGTATGATATTCATTCTTTTTCTCGCTTACACAAAATCAAAAGTTTTCAAAAAAAAAGTTTCCTAGTGTGGACCGGAAGCTTGTTATCAAATTACAGGTCGCAATTTTGAAGATAATTCAATGAAATTTGGTACATGATCTTCTATTGTTCCTTCTTCTATTGACCCTCCAATAGGGCTTGTAAACCTTGTAATCAAACTAGAAATAATTCAATAAAATTTGGCACATTTTCGAAGCCTGTTGAAAATGGTTTACATAGGTCCAGTATTCCACCTAGCCCCCATACAACTGAACCCGCGGAATAGGGCTTTTAAGTTCATAATTATGTTTAACCTACTTATATCTCAACAAAAAGTGGCAAAAACCAAGTTCTAAACTAGACTTGATGACCCTCACGAATTCCATAATAATAGGTCCTCATATGACCCTAGCCCCCATGAAAAGCCCTCATCAAAATTTCACTTAAATGTCCACAATTCTTTTTAACAATAAATGGCTTACGTATGTTTATCTGAGGCAAGGTACAATTCAACTTAAATGCTTTTTTGTAAAAGGTGTAGGGTATAATATGGTCGGCCTCGCCCAACTATAATTTCTTACTTGTTTTTCTTTTGATTTAATTTTTTTTAATAAAGAAAATTATTTCATTCCCTAAATTTACCAGTTACAAAGATGTCTTTTTGCGTTCTTATTTTTATATGTATCTGCAGTAATAAATAATGAAAATTTTTCATTTCGAAAATTGTTTATAAATGAAAACAAAGTTGATTTAATTGACCATGACTATAAGTAAATGTCTTTCACAAAAATTTATAAAAGGAAAAAATCTTTATAAACATATTTCATTTATTGCTCTGTTGCTTGGAAATTATTCAATAGGACTTGATTTTTTTTTTGTTTTGTAGAAACAAAAATGATTTGAAAGATCTTTTTTAGTTTTGAATATGCTGAGTTGTGTAGGCATTCAAAGAAAATTATAATTGCAGTAATGGTTCTTTAATCATTTACTTACATATATATTTCTTAAATTTTGTAGTTTGACAATATTTTCTGATGATTGGCTAATAATTATAAATTTTATCATATCAAATAAGATGATGAATTTTCAATTATTTTTCATTTAATATTTTTTTTAGCAATAAGTTCATGTAGTCAAGTGCAAATTGTATAAAAATATTAAAAAGATTTTTTATTTACTATTTAGCTAGTACTGGTTTAATAACAGGCTATATTGTATTGAGTTGTGTTAAATTCTGTAATCAATAGATTAATTACAGAAATAAATAGATGTAAAGAGGGACATCGCATAGTAAACTCACTGTAATACCAAAGATTATCATTATTTACACAAATAGGTTATTCATATTTCTGATTATAATCTTATATAAGCTTCCTCTAACTGAAGAGTTCATTAGATGACATCACTTTTTATAAGAAAATTTACATTATTCATTCTAAAGAAAAGAAATATTAATCACAGACTATTTAAAATAAAATAGAAGTTAATAATGGTTCAAGTTATAAAATAAACTATTATAACTATCGATTATATCATAAAAATTTCATTGCCATCGTTATAGACGTTAATAAAAAAAGCCAACATTTATTACTATAATTAATAAAACATTCAAGGTTTATTTTATTAACCTAAATTATATCATAGTCGACTTTAATGTACCCTAAGTTAAAAATTAACCAATCTAGAAACAATATTTGAAAGCATTAACTAAAATTCAATTAACATTACACCTAAGGTTATAAATCGATTGACCTAACTTACAAAACTCTTACTTATATTACCACAACTAAGTATATTGATATAAACCCAAAAAGTTGAAATCAAAAGTGTAAGCTTGTGAATAATTTAATGATTGTCATAAAAATTATGAAAAAAAATATCTATGTATATATTATGTTTATCAAAGAAACGTGAAAATTTTATATGTATTTATATTGTCATCATTAATAACAACAGTAGCCAACATAAACAGTACAACACCCACTTTGTTTTCTTTATATTTTATTTGGTTTGTATATTTGGTTTGTGTAAATAATATTTAACACATTTTTTCAAGTGTCCAACATAATGGTCATAAACAATTTTTATTTAATTCTCTTTCTTCCCTTCAAAACATAACGACAGTATGAATGCATGATATGAAGAGTAAATTTGGTAATAAATTATTGAGGAAAAGGGAGGAACATAAAAAGGGACACATTTGGAAAGGCATATGAATGTTTCATAAGCTGCAATTTATTGTTTTTTTTTTCTTATCCTTTTTATATATTTTATATGTATATAATAGTTTGGCACCAAAAAAGATGACGATATTAGCAACTATGCGTTTGTGTGTCCAGCTATACCTTTATAAAGTGCTAAAATTCAGTGCACAGTTCTGGCAGTACACCAGCAAAATATAAACCTTTTCAAATACTAGGTTAATAGACCACTAGATAGAGTAGATGATACTAATAAACCAGATCATAGACCAGACCAAATTATTGACTTGACTACAGACCAGAATAAATCATTGTTTAATTCATAGAGAATTCCTTAGAGCATTCCTTCGGTAATCCATAGAGCTGTCTATAGACCAATTCGAAGACTAATCCACAGAGCAATTTGTAAATCAAACAATAACAACAGATCATGGACTAGTCCATAAACTATATTATAGTCCAGACCATAGACCAAACCATAGACCGGACTATAGACCAGACCATAGACCAGACCAAAGATCAGAGCACAGACCAGACTATAGACCGGACCATAGAATAAACAATAGAACAGACCACCTACCGGACTATAGACTGGATCATAGAACAAACAATAAACCAGACCACAGACCAGAGCATAGACCGGACCATAGACTAGAACTTAGACCAGACCATAAACCAGACTGTTTACCAGACCATAGAACAGATCAGAGACCAGATAATAGACCGGACCATAAACTAGACCATAAACCAGACCATAGACCAACGGTGGACCTGCCCACAGAACAGACCATAGATATGTCCACATACCATTCCACAGACCAGACCATAGGCCAGACTATAGACCAGAACAGAACACAGACCAGACCAAAAATATTGTTTGATTATATGTGTACGCTACACCACTTTAATGGGTAGGGTATATTAGGTTTGTGTTGATGTTTTTAAAAATATTCGTCCTAAACCAACCTTAAAGTATACCAATCGGCTTAGAATCGTTTTCTGAATCTGGCTGGCTGTGCACAAGGTACACATCACAACATTCAAGACATGAAATTTGTCACACATGTTTGGTCGGCCATGCTCGACTATACATTCATACTTTTTTTAATATCTTTGGTAAAAAAAAATTAACGTACAGTCTTGTAACATATCAAACTGATTTTAAGTTCCTTTTGTAATTATATGAACCGACAAATAAATTTATTAAGTTTTAAATATTCATAACCAAAATAAGCATTAATTGATATACAGCATTTATGACAAAGAAAAATATTTATTTTTGGTTATGGTGATCAAGAAAATATAAATCTTAAAATAACGGTTTGAAATTCCTCAAAATCATATAAGAAATTTTTTTGCTTAACTCCTTATTTCGAAGTAAAAAATAACAATAATTTTCGTTTCCTGCTATTCAGTTTTTTACTAATGACACTTCGTCATCATATAAACCACAACATTTTGCCTCTTATATCCATCACTGCTTATGTTAATAATTATCCCATTTTGTCGCATGGTCAGTTTTGTGACCTAGAGCATAATGTGTAAAATTACTGTTAATATAATGTTTATTTAAATTGTCATTATTATTAATAATAAAAATAATAAATTAAACAATAAATGATAAATGACTTTAGCATTCATTCATTAGCATTTAAATCTAACATCTTTTCAGACACAAGTCAAAGGTGTTTTTATTATTAATGGTATTCTCCTTCGTATTTTTTTTGTGGTTTTTCCCACTCTTGCGTTTTATTATGTCTGTATAAAAAAATGATTTTATTTATTGTTAAAGTCATCACGTGATATTAAAAAGTTTTATTTTTTCACTACTTAAAAACAACCTCTCTTATACTACTCTTCCGTTCAGTTCCATTATAAGTTGAGTGGGAAAATGAGAAATGAAATTTATGAATTTCAAACAATTAAATAAAAATTAATGGTTTGTTATTAAAAAATAATTATGACAAATGTAAACAGACAAACAAACCAGTCAACCAACCAACTGGCAATATAAACAAACAACAGCACGCAAAAATTGTGTAAACAACTACAATTCATTCAATGTTGTATCCTTGATGAAAAAACAAGAAAAACTACAACAACATGGTGAAAATACAAAAAAATAATAGCAACAATAATAATAAACAAAAATAAACAGTATATGTTAAATATAATATATATATATATATATTTGATAATGTGTGTAGGTATGTATATTTATGATGTTGTTTTCTTTTAGATGTTAAACCCAGCAGTTTGCGCTTAATCAAAGTCTCCCTTTTAAACACTTGGATAACTTGAGTTTTTATGTTTTTCGTTCCTAATCAAGAAATAAAGTATACTAGAAAAGAGTTGTAGCAATTTAAGTTTAGTCATATAACTAATGCTTTAGCAATTATAATTTAAATTGTGAATGAAATCTTTTTTTACGACACCAACCCCGAACTGTAGGGATGTACATTTCAAGACAAACTAAAAAACAAAACAGAATTTTTACAAAACTGGGAGAAATCATATATATCACGCATATTGATAAACATTTTTTTTTGGAAAATGAAACAATTTGAAAAATAATGATTTTACCCTACACCATTAAAATAATTAAATTTTAATGAATATTTCCATAGAAAAATTCTAGAAATTGTTTAAATTATTATCTAAGTCGATATAATTATAACTATCCATCAGTGCGTATAAGTAATGCAAGCGACAATTTTAAAGATACATCTAAAACCTTTTGAAAGCGCTGAGAATATATAAGTCAAAAAAAATTAAGCGTCTGAATCCCTCTTACGGTCGTTATCTAAAATGATCTAAACATTTTCATCTGTTGAAATCACAGCTATTCATCTGTGAATATGTGTGTATAAACAAGTGTTACCCATACACATTCATTTGTATTGGTAAAGCAGCAGAGAACAATATAAAACTGTACTAATAAAATGACTGCAGACTAAAAAGTATATTCTAACTGTCAAAATAATGGTATGGATTTTGACAGACAACGTACATTAAAGTTCATATATAAACAAGTAAGAGTGTTATATTCGGCTATGCCGAATCTGAAATATAAATGAACTTTGATATTTTGAATATTTTATTATTATATATCGATCAGGGTATAGGATTTCGGTTCCTATAGAAGAGATAGAGATATTAGATTACACGAAACTAGTTTATGTCGAATTTCATAAATCTACTAGTATTTTTAAGCCAGTACTGAGCTTTAAAGTCATTTTCTAAAGGGGCCTTATATGGGGTTAGCGTCAATTATCGACCGATCTCCGTAAAATTTTGTAGAACGATCTTGGTTCCTACAGGTCATGTTTATATCGAATTTTATGGCTTTACTAGTTTTTTTTTTAGCCCAGTAATCAATTTTTTGATGTGGACATTATATGGGTGTAGGTCAATTAAGTCTCGATCCTCATAAAATTAAGTTAAGAGTTTTTGACTAGCAAGGAACTTAATTGAGTCGAATTTTATTACTATACTCATATTTTTAAGCCAGTAATGGGCCTTAAAGTATTTTTCTGATAGGGACCTTATGTTGGCGGTAGGGTCAATTAAGGCCTGTTCCACATAAAATTTGATAAAGAGATTTTGGCTTGTGAAAAACATACTTCTGTAAAATTATGTAATGAGTGTTAAAGTATTTTTATGGAGGGGACCTTATATGGGGGGTAGGACCGATCCATATAAAATTTGGTGGAAAGGTTTTGGTTCCTAAGATACATACTTATGTCAAATTTCTTCGCTATTTTTCTGATAGGGACCTTTTGTTGGCGGTAGGCTCAATTAAGGCCTGTTCCACATAAAATTTGATAAAGAGATTTTGGCTTGTGAAAAACATACTGCTGTAAAATTATGTAATGAGTGTTAAAGTATTTTTATGGAGGGGACCTTATATGGGGGGTAGGACCGATCCATATAAAATTTGGTGGAAAGGTTTTGGTTCCTAAGACACATACTTATGTCAAATTTCTTCGCTATTTTCGTATTTTTACGCTCATAATTAACGTTAAAGTCATTTTCTGGAGGGAAGGGTCAATTATGGACCGATCCACATAATATTTGGTAAATCTTGACTTGTATAAATCTTACTTCTGTGTATTTTCATTGCTATTATCCTATTTTAAAGTCAGTAATGAGCATTAAAGAAATTTTATGGGGGAACTTTTTATGTGGGGTAGGGTCAATTATGGACCGATCCATAATTGTCTTAGAATCTGACGAGGTCCCAGGATATATATACTTTATTGGGTCTTAGAGCAATATTTCGATGTGTTACACACGGAATGACAAAATCAATATACCCCCATCTTTTTTGATGGTGGGTATAAAAACTGTGCTCTCTTATTCACCAGCTGTGCTCTCTTATTCACCTAAATAAATTCGGCATTCTCGAAATGTTGTTGTTGTATTTCTGTGTGGATTTTAAAAAAGTTGCGTACAAATCTTACTTCGACAAATGCTAATCAGCAACTGAGTTGATTTTGTTTTGCAAGTTGAGAGATAATCAACTAACACATGCTCAAATAAGAAAATACACAAGAAAGCTTATAGTGTAGGTGAGTCAACGCAACGTCAGCAGAATATTCTTGTCCTATTTCGCGTGATAGGGAATCGAGATTTTGGGCAACATTGGTATAAACTAAATACTGTTGGTTTATAACTGTTGGTTTATAACAAATGTGTCGATTCATAGATACCAATGAATATAAAATAAATGAATAATATGAGGGTCCTTAATACCCTTTTCCGAAATTCACAATTTCAGATGAAAAACAAATCTATAAGAACTTAACTATATTCGGCTGTGTCGAATCTTATGTACCCTTTAATTTTTATTTAAAAAATCATTTCATGTTGCTAGGTTCAATATTAAAAAATATATCTCTGTTTTTTGTTAATCGATATTGTTTATTTTAAACAGGGAACTTCTTGAGGAAAACCCGTTAAAGATTTGGGTGCCGTTGATATCTGGGTATATATGTCTTCAGAAAAATTGATTTCAACAAAGACACAAACATACTACAGGACTCTTAATATATGTATATATACTTTATAGGGTCGAAAATTTATATTAAGAAATTATAAACGGAATGACAAACTTGTTTACATAAGGTTAAGGGCAAAAAAATTGTGTTATCTAAAGACAAAAAAAAATGAATGTTTAATATTTGCTAAAGAAGTAAAGTAGAGAAACAAAATTATATAACACTTACCCGACATGGCAGATATGCGTGTGTACCAATTTGTGTTGTTACATTTGTTGTGGCATAACCATCCAAATACGGTTCCACAAATGCTGATGTTGATGCTGCTGACACAAATGTTTCTAATGACGGCGCCTCTGCTTGTACTAACGCCGACGTTATCGAAGACGACGTATATAATGTAGCCGAGGAAGATTGTAACGATGGAGACACTGAATTAATATTACTTATACTACTACCACCACTGATATTGCCACTACTACTGCTGCTGCTGGCACCATTACTACCACTGCTGCCGGAGCCACCACCGCCACTATTGCCATTACTGTTTGTGTATTGTGGTGGTGATGCTAAATCAAAATTTCTGATGACATCGGCATGACTGGTTGCTGTAGGTTGGTTATACAACATTATAAACAGCATACACACACAATGTATTATCACACCACCAACAATATAGCAGCAAGACCAGACGCATTTGTGAAAATTGTGGAAAATTATGAAAAGAAATAGAAAAGAATAAAAACAAATTACAATTTTTGTTATTGTTTTATTAAAATTATAATATTGTTTGGAGAATAATTAAAATTTATTTTAATAGTACCACAATTTTTCTATGAGCGTTTATAAATATTAAATAAGGAAAAATGTATGTATATGAGTGTTTATGAAATAATTAAAATTTATTTTGGTTTAAAAATTTCACTAGCAAATGTCAGAGGTGAAATTAAATTTATTTTGGACATAGAATGTAGAGAAAAAACGGGTTTAAATCTCGATAACATTAAGCAAATATCCCAGCGACAAAAAAAAAAACAATTTATTGCGTAAATAAAATTCATTATGAAGTTTTTGGATATCCAAAGCTAAATTTCTAAAATTGATTTCATATTGTACGAATATGAAAACTGTTTTACTCGGTTATTGGATCTTACAACGTTGACAGTAAAATGTGCAGGAAATATCTAACAATCGCGTGAATTTAAAATTTGTGTACTTTGACATTGTTTTTAGACATTTTTTGCATATTGTACTGCCAACATTGTAAGTTCTAACAACCATGTATTACAGCTTTTAGTTTTATAAAAATCTAGTATTGCCGACATATTAAAACATTTAACATAATTATGAACCCAAAAATCCTATTCGGGGATACGGTTGTATGGGAGCTGGGCGAAAAAAATGAACCGATTTAAACCATTTTAAACAGCGTTTGTCGTTGGGTCAAAAGGAGAATTCTTTACATGGACACACACACGGACGGACTGATGGACAGTTAATCTTCTCAGAAGTGATTCTGATCCGATTGGTATACTTTAAGGTGGGTGTAGGGAAAATATTTTTGGATGTTACAAACATCGGCAGTGTCGTTTACTCTTATATAAAACGTAGTTGTAAAGCCCAACACGGAAGGTGCTATTGTATGGGGCCTAGGTGAAATAATGAAACGATTTCAAGCATTTCCAACTATTTTCATTTCCTTGACAAAAGAAAGACACGTTTGGTCCAAATTTTATAAAGTATATGAAAAATTGCGTCTTGTTTACGACCCGGACAGACGAATATGTCTTAATTGACTCAGAAAGTAATTCTGAGTCGTGTAAAACCAATATTTTTGTGCGTTTCATACATCAACAAAAAACATGAATCACCAAACAAAATTTAAACCACCCAACATTTCACCTCATCAATAGACAATTTGCCTAGTTTGAACTAAAACATTACATACGTTACTTAGGTATGTAGGTTGTTTTAGTTCATTAAACGAAAGAGTTTATTCAATCTATTTTGAATGTGTCACAGTGAAACATTATAACGCTTCGCAGGAAAATTTAATTAATAAAACCTAAATAAAATTTTCAAATAGTTTTACTTAATTTAAATAATTAAAATATTACCATAAAAACATCCCTCATAAAAAGATATAACCTGACAATAAATCAAAAAATTTTTGTGGCAATACTATTTAAAACTCATTATTTTAACCACACAAGATATATGTATGTATTTATATAGACTTATATTCACTAAATTTAAATGAATATTTAGTTGGTAATGATTTGCGTTTTCATCATCATCGTCATTTATTGTTGCTGTGTATATTTTAAAATTGTTTGTTAATTACTATTTCAACAAAACAACACTTAAATACAACACACAATAACGTTTAATTTGCAAAAAAATAAAAAAAAAATACTAATTGAAGCTTCCACGGTTGTTGGCATTAATGATGTTGGGTTCTTTTTTTAATAGTTGTAAATATGAAAAACCATCATTAGCAATAAAATTGGTGGTTTTAAACATCATTTACAGACCTCTTTATGTTTTAATGAAGCCTATTCAGTTTATGTTATCGCAGACGAAAAGAAAAAAATATTCAAGTAAAAGAGAACAATTTGAAGTAGAAATTAAATGAAAATTCAACTGAACCCTTACAAAGAATGTTTATGTAATGTTGTTATTTTTAGTTAGATTAGAAAAAAAAGAAGAATACCAAATAATAATGAATAAGGACCAAACTTCAATACAAAATTTACAAATTTCACACTTTAGTATTTTTTGAGATTTTTTTTGTCGGATTTAAGTGATGATTAATTTTCAAATTTATAATGGCTGACATCTAGCTGAGTACATTGCAAGTGAAAGGCATAAAGCATATGTCAAGAACAGAGTAACACACTTGTTTGAAATTTTTGATAAAATCATTTGAAGAATTTTACCAGACTTATGAAAGGAAGTTGTTGAAACAGAAGTAAAAGTTGGAATGTCAAATATTAAAATACAATCAAAAAGAGTGAGAATTTTATTTTTATTTATTTATTATTATTATTTTTTTTTTTGAAATGTGTATGTTATTTATCTAATTTTTATTTGCAATAAGTAATAGATTCAATACACTAAAATGTCTACGTACACTGAACCTTGCTTACTGGGCAAGAAGATACCAGTGACAGACAAAGTTAAGTACTTAGGTGTAATCCTCGACCGGAAATTACAATGGAGACACCACATAGAGGATAGGATCAACAAGGCACATCGGTGCTGGGCGATATGTAGGAGAACATGAAATGGGGTCTTAGTCCTATTATGACAAATTGGCTTTATAAAAGTGTAATTACACCAATTCTAGCTTATGCTTCAATAATCTGGTGGTCTGCTTTAGACAAAAAGTGCAATATGAAACTACTACAGGGAGTTCAGCGTACATGCTGCTTGGGTATAAGTGGTGCCATGTGTACAACTTCAACCAAGGCTCTGGAAACGTTGCTTGATATTCCACCCATTGAAACATATTTAAGATATGAGGCGGCGCTTATAGCCTAACGGCTCTTTACTTTAGGCGAATTGGCCAAAAGCACATTGGAAGGTTATACACAATCATCGGACTTGCCTGATCGTATACCAGACACAGAATATGTCGGAAACTTTGAAACGCTGATCCCAGATAGAATGTCTTGGTCAAGCAGAACATTAGAACAAATACCATTAGGAATCCGTTGTTACACGGATGGCTCTAAATTGGGGAACAAAGTGGGGCTGGGTTTCTATATTGAAGACCCAGAAACAGAAATATACCACAGTTTACGAAATCTAAGACCGTATTGGATTGTAAGAAAGCTTAAACTGTATACTCTACCAGAGGTAAGGTTCACATCATATGGGTACATGCCCACTCGGGAGTAGTCGGTAACGAAAGGGCGAATGTAATAGCTTTAAAGGGAAGGGAGCTCGAGGCAGTTAACCTGACAAATGCAAAACCATCCGACGCAACAAAAGCTGAACTAAAAATATGGGTGAGAGAATCCCATAAGGTATCTTGAAATAATGAAACAGTGGGTAGAACCGTGAAGATCCTATGGGGTGATCCTGATGAGAGCAAGACAAAAAATTTCCTCAAAATGAGCAAGTCTGAAGTTAGTATGATGGTACGTATTCTGAGTGGACACACAGTGGCCTAGGTGTATTTCTTCGGATTTGATGTAGTATACATCCTCCTATAGACCTACCTACCAAATAGATTCACTATATTTGGAAACTAATTCAGTCAACTTTAGTGCTCTACACTAAAATTGTTAAAAAATTAACAAGTATGTAAGTACAGTCGGACGTGGCCAATTATGTGTTACACTACACCAGCTATGAATATTAAATGTCATTTAGGGTATTATTTAAATATTTTGAATTTATGCACGCAAAACAAATTTCTGATAAAGTTAGAGGCAAATAATGTTCGATCTGGATATGAGCTCGCTTTCGGGGGGTTCTGCTGTATTGATGCTATGAAAATTAATTCACCCATTTTAAACATATTTAATAGGTTTAGTTCAGGGTCAAAAAAGCTTGAGTACAAACTTTACATAGACAGCTAGACAGAAGGACGGACATGGTTTAATAGACTTAGGAAACGATTCTAAGCAGATAAATGTACTTTAAGGTTGGTAAAGGACGAATACTAAAGTAGTGTAGGGTATACAAAATTATAATATTCTAGTAAAATTAAACACAAATGAAATTTTTTATACTAAAATTATATTAAGGAATAGATTATAAAGGGGACCATATGCCACGAAATACTTAGATATATTGACTTAGTTTTATTTGTTTTAATCATTTCCATGTCATCTTAATGTACATACTATTTAAACTTTTCTGCATTGATCAAAATCCGCAATACCGCCCCACTCATGGGTAAATTCGCAAAGGGAATGGTGAAATTTTATTTCAACTCTTTGAAAAACAATTAATCACATCTGCCTCCCATCATTTGTAAAATTAATCTTTCAAACTTGCAGGGATGATAGATATTTGAGAAAAAAAACAACATTTGCTAATATGATAAAATATATAACTCGGTTTTCTAGTTATTTGAGTTTGACCCTATGGCTTATGATCCCCCTTCAACCAAAAATTATAAAATTAGCTTTCAAAATCGAAGAAAACGGAAAGTTTTTAAATATTTGAACAACGATTATAAGCCGATTAGTTTCAATTATTGAAACTACCATCAATAAAAATAGATCACATTTTTTTAGAGCCACAAATCTATATTTATTTGGGATCTTTAGGATCCTATTGAATTCTAGTTAGATTAAGCCATGTCCGTCAGTCTGTCATTCTGTTCGACCATCTGTTTTAAAACATGATTTGGACTGAACGAGAGCAGAAGAGGCTAAAAATTTCGCAACTATTTTTTCGTAATATTTATGAAAATTTTGTGTATAATACGAAACATTATTTATTTAAATCCTTTTCTAATTTTACGAAAACCTGTCGTAATATATGTTCTTCTTACTTTAAATATGACTTTAAAATTCATAATTAAATTTGTTATTAGAAGTTCTATCGATCTCTAAAGAGTTAATAATTGAACCAAATTCCAATAAAATTCTTAAACGACTAAATTTTCTTACATTGTTTTTTGTATAAAAACTAAAAATAATTTAAATATTTAATTTTAATATTTCATTAACCTTTAATGTCTTTTTATAAATCCCCTGAAATTTACGCTCAATAAAATACCACCTTGACCATAAAATGTAAATAACTAAAAAATTATTTTTTTTTTTTTTTTTGAATGTGTTAAGGAAACAAAATAATTTTATATTATTTACATACACATACATATTTAAATTTATTCTTTTTGTTTCAGCAGTATTTAAGATTCACACAATGCCGTAAGTCATTATTCAACTTTGTATACACATATATGTAAAAGGAGACCTGCAAAAAGGTTATATACAAAAGGGGTTGTCAATTGTACTTGTAATTGTAAAAAATAAAGATAGAATAATCACAGTTATTGTAGAGAACCTAGTCAAAAATGGCTTTGTGTGCTAAAATTTTACGAATAATTGTAAACGTTTAGAGACGTTTAAAGGCTTTAGTTATAAAATTCCAATATAATTCAAATTTTTATATATATATATTGTGAGAAAACAACAATAAACAGGAATGTTATAATGACCATTAATTTTTAAAACTTTGTACAAATAAGCATTGTTTAAACGCCCGATAACAATTTACAACCAAAGAAATGTACTTTTCAGACAACAATCGCATTTTGTATATACATATATTTATATGCGTACACATACATATTTAGTTACAAATCTAATGACAGGAGGCATGTTTCTTTGAACTTGCCAATGTTTTCAGGCTGTCTAAAATGTAAGCAGGCAAACAAGCAAGTCAGCCTACATGCCTAAAAGCAACAATAGCAAACGACATATTCTCTTTTACCACAATATTCTTGTGTAACTTAATGGCTAAGGTTATAGTCATATACTATGTAACTTGCTACCAATTGATAATACATATAGACATACTCATGGATAAGGTGAATATTTTTTTGTCTTAAAAAACACAAAGTGAGTGAGTGAGGTCATGTTTAACATTTGCTATGCATTTCGCCTGTGTGAAGCAGAAAAAAGAGTTGTTTTTTTTGCAAGAAGATTGTTATACACATGTTGGTATATGTGTGAAGTAACATAGATACATACATATGTATATGTATGTGTTTAGTATAAGAGGGAGCTAGAAAATGTATATTCATACCTTGTAGCATCTACAATTACATGTTGTTCAAAATGTGCCAGTGACAAAAATGTCTTTACCATCATATATATGTATATATGTAATTATATGTGTATATGAGTGTTCTTCAGAACAAATCCTTTTATTGGTATTTGTAAAAAATAAAGCCTATAGACCAATTTAGTCGTATATCAAACATTTGTGAGTTAACATTTGTCATTGAACATATTCAAATTTAAATTGATGTTGTGATACCTTACAGAACCTGTTTTTTTTATAGGTATGATTTGTAGGGTTTCCCCTAATGATTAAACATTTTTTTTACACAAGATCTGTTCTATATAAATTTTTGCAAATATAATCTATAAATTAAACAATATAGGGAAAATACATACAGATATCCTGAACAAACTATTGAAGTACATGATGTATTTGGGTAATACCAAAACTACTTCCTTGAGAAAAACATTTCTGTATATAATCCGTTTAGTAGTCCTATATAATACATAACATTTCATTGCCTTCATTACAAAGAACCATGGTGCGGATAATTTTGCAAGGTAGTGGATTTTGGGATGATGTTATGCATAGATGGATTATGGGGTCCACACCTAAAACATCACAATGTTAAATGAAGTATGTTTATACTCTACACCACTACAGTGGGGAGAGTATTATGCGTTTGTGCTGAAGTTTGTAATAACAAAAAATAGAATCACTTTAAAGTATACCAATCGCCTCAGTATTCTGAGTCGATTTAGCTATGCCCGTCTGTGCGTCAGTCCGTCCGTCTGTGTGTCCATGTAAAGCTTGTGCGCAGGCTACATGTGCGGAGTATTCTGTAAAAAGTATTGTTTATAAATTTTTGGGAAAGCCTTAACATGACACATGAGCATGAGTATTAGACTTTCGTTCTAAAAATCAACAAAAAGCATTTTATATAAACAAAATATTTCTAGAAGTTTAACAAAGCATCTAGCTAATGGTAATATATATGTCTATGTATGTTAATTTTAACTATGCTGTTGAAAAATCCTTATATATCTGAATATAGAGAAACATATGTTACTGTCAAATCAATTAAACTGATATCTGATTTATCACAGTAATTTATGTCAAAGAAACAAAGATATATTTTTGCTCTTTGAATAGAAAGAAAAAGTGTTAATGCTTTTAATGAAAAAATAACATGTTTTACAAAAATTTTAATTGAATAGAAATTTTGCCAATGAAACACAAATTCCATACGGTTGTTAGTAACTAAAATAGAAATACATGCATATATTTCGATTTTCGAACTGATATCAAAGGTAAATGTAGAGTAAATAGTAAAAATAAAGGAAATGTTTTGTTAGCAAAACTAAGATATAGCTAAAAATGCTATAACAAAGCCAACATATTGTATATACGTATACATAACGAACAAAGATTTTTTTCTAACAAAAGAATTTTTCTGTTATCTATTATTAGAAATTTTATTGATTTATTTTCCTAAAGTTTATGTTAAAGGTTACAAAGCTAACAACACAGTTATATATGTATATAACATTAAAAATTATTTAGTTTTTATTTTCCTGTAGCCATTCAAAACATTCAAAATATTTGAATCAAACGTAGGTAATCAATGATTTTGTGCTTTTAACAATGACTTCTAAATAGAAGTATAAAAAATAAATAAAAATGAAATCTATTCACAAATTAAATTAATTGTTACTCATACGTCACCTTTAAACATCTACTTCTCTTGTGCCACAAAATTGACCGAAACGAACGTAAAGAACAAATAAAATGAGACTGGCAACAAACACATATAAAGGATTTATTTTGTCTAGAGAATTAATGCTATATTTCTTTCGAAATTAATTTTTTTATACATTGTTTCCAGTATCTTACCTATAACCTATCATTGTTCGTCTTTGTCTTATGTTATTATGTATGTGTGTGAGTTTTTTTTTTTTCATTTTGCAACAAAAAAACATTAAAACGAATGAAGCAGAAACTAAAATCAAATATCAACCTTTACACAACACAAATCCCCTCATAGGCCATAAATATTGTAGTTTAGATTTTAAAGCTCAAACTCAGCCAGCAATAAACATTCGTACAGACATAGAAATCGATAAAGACAGATAGACAAAGAGACGACGGACAATCCGTAGCGGATGGAACATCAAATTCATATACAAAATATAGATACACACACAAATTTTATGTATGTGTGTTTTTGTAAAATACTTAATCACTATAGAGGGTAAATTATTATAAGTTTGTGCTATTAGGTATATGTATGTAATATATAAAATACTTAAACCAAATCTAACTGCTGTACTATCTATCCATGTGGACTTTTAATCTATGTATCTTTACTTAAATTGTCTTACAAGCATCTTAGTTTAGTTGATCAATCGAGTCCAACAAGAAATTTCTTGTATCTATTATAGCATACCAATATAGTGGAATGTTATGATTTTTTGCTGATGTTTGTTAAGTATATTAATAGACTTAAACTAACTTCCTAATTAGATTAAGCTATGTCCGTCCATCAATCTGTCTATGAGCAATTTTTAAGACAAATTGTACGTACGATTTTGTTCAAGGACAAACGCTATGGCGTTTGTCCTCAAGAACATATAATCGGACTTTCAGAATAGGCCTTTTCAGCTCATAATTATACTGAATGTTTTGGCAAAACTTAGTCTGGCATATTATGTAATGATCAGTACTCATTTGACATCATACAAAGTTCCAGAGTTGAAAGTCCACAATTTACACAATACTAGAATTACCATGAAATTTGTCATAAATAAGTTTATTTCTTTATACAATCGAACCTGCAAATTTAGGCCTTTAAGTAAATAAATACGGCAAATATACTACCATCAATTGACACTAGCGCCCATACTAATAAACACTTGTATTACGATAAAATTCGGTACAAACGACTTTTAGGAAACACCAAAAAATTATATAAGCCAAAAACAGTTTGTCCTTAAGGGCGTCCGTGTAAACCTTGGGTATATGCTGCAGTTCGCAACTTTTAAGATAATTAGAATATAGTATCGATGTATTAATTTTGAATATTATTGATCCTAATGCAAAAATGATAACAAGTGTCAAAATTTATGAAAAAAAGGAAAATTTTTTTCAAAGTAGTCTGAAGTTTTTATTCATAACATCCCAGGAAAACTAACATTGAAAAGAAATAAGTTAAAATGCTAATAAAGCCTAGTTTTACTGCTCTTTCATTAGCATTTCAACTCATTATTTTAAAACAGTGATATTATTGGAGACAAATACTTCTGTGCTTGCTTACAAATAAGGAATTAAAAATGTACTTATAATAAGTTGTTGAGTAAGTTGTTTTGTTTTTAATATTAGAAAAGAGACAGTGAGAATACGTACGAGGGACTTCGCTTTGTTAGTTAAATGTTGTACTCACTGCTTAGTTATTTTATTGAGCTTCAATTGATGGTTTTCAGATACAAATGTTATTTTGTCTTTTTGTAAACACAATTCTTAACACGCAATTAAAATAACAAAGCCGGATATAAATTACTTCTATATCATATTAAAAGAAATTCATTACTAGAGTACTTTAAAGTAATACAAACTGTAAATAGACGTCTTTAAAGTAAGCGGTTATGGTAGTATAACCCATAACGTTTTTTTTTGCAGGGATTTTACGCTGTGAATTGATTTTGTTTCTTTAGTTTAAACATAAATCGACTCAGATTTCCCTAAGAACCCAAAATATATATATTCTTTGTTGATTCTCAAATGTAATTTTCTTGATGTTAAAAACTCATGTAACATATAGGGATTAATATGAATCTATCAGTAATAAGTCTCATCCTAAATTAAAGAGATCATTGTTTTATTTCTAAATCTAGTATTTATATTCTTGCTCGTTTTAAAATTTTGCGTCAGTTTGTCTGTCTGTCACTCTGTCCTACAAATTTTTTTAGGATTTGTTCATAATTTCTAAAAAAAAAAACTGATGTACACATTAAAGTATACAATAAACTGTTTCTAACAATTATTTCCTATTTGAAAATGCTCTTCATTATTTACTCTATTCTTTGTTAGTTATTCTGCAAAATTTTTTCAAAAGTACTTAAGACATAGTCACCTTTGATCATATACAATTTTATTTTTCCTCTTCAGAACATTGTATATATATATATATGTCTTAATATATTGAATGAATCTTATTTAAAAAAATCTTTGAACGATTTGTTACAAACAAATTTAAGTGCTTTCTATTTCCCAAGTTGATTGTGTATGTGGGTTGTAATAAAATATATACTGTACCACCATATGTTTGAGGAAATAAATTTCTTTTCATTTTAAATTCAAAGAAAAATATTTTCATTTTTTTCCAAATTAAATGTATAAGTGAAAATACCATACAGAAAATATTTATAACAGGATGTCACAAAATAGATTTTTTTATTCTTTTCATCTCAACTGTATAACAGGACAGCTTAGAAAATGGTTAGGATTTCAGCCGTTAGTAATTTTTATATTTATTATTACAGAAAATTCTGAAAAAATATTTTCTAAACCAAAGAAATTAAATGGAAAAATCTAAGATTTCTTAGTAAATGTATATCACACAGCTAGATGAAAAACTAACTATGTCAATCTAGTCCAAAATGTCCGTCCATACCCTAGCTTGATTGTCTATCTCTTAAATATTTTAATCAAACTTCTAGATGAGAGAAAAACTTACTAAAAATTATCTAAATTAAACCGTGCTTTAATCCAGCATAAACCACATATTAGTAAAATAAGAGCTAGTTTTCTAAAAAAAAAAAATGGTTATCGTCGTTATGATTAATATGTTACTTCTTGTTATTAAATTTATATTTTCGCATATAAATTAAAGAAAAAAATTTTAAATTGTTTTTCCTTTAATATTTTTTTAACGCATGAAATACTTGGAATATAACAAAATTTCAAATATATCTTCATTAGCAAATTTTATTTTAATTAAAAAAAAAAAAAAATAATATAAATATTTAAGCTTAAAGCAAATAGAAGATAATTTTGTGAAATTTTAAGAAACCTACATAAATTTTAAAAACATAAATTATTTAATTTTACAACTTGTTAAGTCATGTGGAAAGCAGTTATTTACATGAATTTATTACACAACAAGTAAAGAACATCATACGCATAAATGCATATGTGTAAGTATATTTACAGCTATTAGGTCAGTATAATTTAGATGCTACTTTTTTTCTAAATAGAATAAGGTTTTTGCAATGTAACTTACTAAATATTTTAAGGCAATCAACGTATTAATATTAAAGAAAAATTTCTGTAATGGTTTTATATTGTTTAAGGAAAATTTGATAATGGATAATTTTAAATTTGTAGTAGTTATTTGTATCGTCTTTGCCATACAAAATATTTTTATAACATTTCTTTTCTTTTAAAGACGTCTGCAAGTATTTATAATTTATTTAAAATATGTAAATGTACATATAGTAGATTTAATAGTATCATCTTAGTGTAAAATGCCAGACACACAAAATTTGTTATAAAACAACAATACAATGCATATTTGCATATATTCCCAGCAAAAATTCGGTAATTGTAACCAATTTTCAATGAATTCTACATACAGTCTGCATTACTTGTAAGCACTCTTATAGATGCTTACATACAATTAAATATATAAGTAATTTAAATTTAACTCATTACTTTTCGAAAGAAGTTTCTGCTGGGTTATTTCTAAGTAAAGAAAGAAAACAACAATATTTAAAGTATTTTAACTCAAATATGTAAATAATGTTATTTTCAAAACAAATACACATGTTATAAAAAAAATAAATATTTAAGATTTAATTTTGTAAATAGAATAACAAATCAGCACCTTGCGGGTTTTTGCAAAATTACAATAAGTAAAATATTCTGCAAAAGTTTTAAAATTCCAATATATGATTTTATTTATTTTTTTATTGTTATTTATGTACAAAATAAATATTGATATAAAACCACAAATATTAAAAAAAAATTGCATAGTTTTTTTTTTTGTGCAATGATAAACTATACCACTTTTTGTTATGCACAATAATATATGTCCCACAGCCATCTTAACGTTCAGCAATACACTTTGGATCATTCTATTTAGATTTGTTCAAGACATGTCCTTCCTTGTTTGTCTCTCCTTCGTCCGTCCTTGCAAACCTATTGTTTCACCTAGCATTTGGACAAAAGTATCTCTCTTATTTTACTTGGGATTAAGACATGTCTGTCCATTTGTCTGTACTTCTGTCTTTCGTTCACCTGTACTTAGTATGTCTGAGCTTTCTCTGTCTGTCGGGTCCATATCTAACCCAAATATTCTTCAAAGGTACATAATTGACTTATACTTCTTAGAATTCCTGATAATTGAAAATATGTTGCAATTGATATACATAAAACTTCTAACAAATTGGTTCTACTTTACGTATGAGTAATATTTAATTCTAGCAATTCATAGCAAACACGGATATTCTTTTAAAGTCTATAATTGACTTATACTTCGCTATAATCTTCATAATTGAAAATATGTTTCAATTGTTATACATAGGACTTCTAACAAATTGGTTCTACTTTACGAATGAGTAACATTAATTCTACTTCGATGAGTTAGAGTAAGTATACGTATATCGGCACAATTAAAAAATGTGTATGGTTATGTTAAATTGTTAAGAGTATCTATAACTCAACATCTCTGAAAACATTAACTATGACCACCATCTGGTCTGTTATGCACTTATTTAGTCAAACATATGGTGAAAAATATCTTCGAAATTTTGTAACAAAGTTCGTAAGGGGAGAATTATAATAATCGTCACAACTGACTTTGCTTCCAACAATTAAATACATATTTATCAAAATTCTAAATTTTAAACTGAGAATCATAAAAATATCAAAATATAATTTCAAAGTGTACTATTTTACATAAAATTTACTTACTGGTGAAAAAGTAAAATTAAAAAAGACTTAAAAAATTTTTGTTGTCATTTCTTCTTCACCCTATGAAGTATTTAATTTGTTACATCTGTTTCATATCTTTTTCACTTACATCCAGTAATTAAACTCATATAATATACACACTTTTTATCTGCATTCATACAAATTTTCATTTTCCTGCATATAATTCGATTAGCTTTTATCAAATACAGAATTTTATTTTAAATTAATACCAATTGTTTTTGCCTTTGAAAATTATTATATTGAATTTAAAATTTTATCGAAAATTAACTTTGATATTTCTGTTTACAAAAATACTATATTTATTTAATGAAATTACCGATAAATTTTTTTAATGGCTTTATTAATTTCGCAAAACATTAACAACATTTTGCCACTAACCACATTTTATTAACATACAAATAATTAAAACAAAAACACTGCTGTAAATGCAATTAAATAGTTATTGAGAAAAAAAGCATTTAATTTAAAAATTATTGTTAAATAGCTTTAAGTAGTTTTAAGCATATTTCAATTTAATACTATTACTGCGAAATTCTGTATTAATTAGTGCCATTTTTCTAATTTTTTCCGAATTTTGAGAATTTTACTTTCGTTTAATGGAATTGTATATTTTTATATATTCTTCATTCAAAAAGTTCTTGGAAGGCCTTGATTTCCTTTTAAATAAGTAAAATATTGTTATATATTCTGTATACCAAACATTCTTTTGAAGGACATGTGTCAAGACTTCTCAACATTCAGACGAATGTAGATAATTTGACAAAGTTAACTTGAATATAACAGTGTCATTGTCTGGCTTTGGTTTGTATTTTTTTAGCTTTGCGTAACTAGGTAAGGTTAGATTAGATCAGGTTAAGTTAATAGCAGGATGTTTACTACATTATATACGAAAAAAACTCCTTAGTACTTAGGGCTTGTTGTGCGCTCCCTTTCGTGGAAGAAAAATCTTTGCTGATACAATAATTATTCACAAAATATATTATCTTTCTATGCTCAGAAACTCATTGGAATAAATTCCAAAGAATCAGCAAAATGTATGTATGGAATATAATTTCCGAAATAATATCGAACAATGGCAAAAAAGTGCTTCATCGTTTTACTATCCTCCCTACACAAGTCCTTTCATCTACAAGCCCAATTTTGTACAGCTGTGCCCTTAATTCTGTGTATCCACTCAGAATAGTATTGCTAACCTCGTACATAATATCATTTCTAGGATATTATCGTCTTGCTCTAATCAGGGATACCCTATATGATCTTTGTGGTTCTGCTTTTCATTATTCCAAGCGACCTTATGGGATTCTCTCACCCACAGCGATAGCGGAGTCGATTAAGCCATGTCCGTCTATCTGTCTGTCTGTTGAAATCAGTTTTTAGAGGACCCCAGATATCGGCGAGATCTGAAACATTAATAATTTTGTTAGACATGCTTTCGACAAGATCGCTATTTAAAATCAGCAAAATAACGGAGATATGAGCAAAAATCCGAGACAACCTTTGAAAATTTCATTAAAAAGAGACATATTTTTCATGCGTTGTTAAAAAGCAACTACAACACTATGAATTGGAAAAATATGTACATGTGTGTGTAGATGTTTATGGGTTTATTTAGTTGTGTATTTTGTTTTGTATGTTTGGATGCTGTTGCTGTTATTATGTATTTTGTTTTTGTTTTTGTTTTCTTTTTGAGAATTCGTATATTTGAATGTACGTTGGTTTTATTGCGTTGTTTATTTTGCTTTTCTGTGTTTTCGTTGTGTATGCTTAGGTGTCGATTTGTTTAATTGTCTTGTGTATTTTGTTTTCTATTTCGTTTAGCGTTGTTGTTGTTCATTTTGTTTTGCTTTTGGTGTAATAATAATGTAGTCGGGAAAAAATTTAAAATTTATAAAACTAAGATGTTTAAAATACACTATGAAGAAGGGTGTATCAGATTCGGCACAGCCGAATATAGCACTCTTATTTGTTAATTCAGCTTTCGTTGTATCGATTGCTCTCTTTAATCTTTCGTTGACTAAAACTACCGAGTATCCTAGCAAACTTAAATTTTTAAATTTTTATGAAATTTTAAAATTTAAGTAGACATTTTTTCCTCAGTGTCAACTATAATAAAACGAACCTTAATATCATTCACGTGTTTAGTGTTAGGTTGGCTGCTTTACCTAGCCACAAACTGTTATCACCCATTTCAATCATATGTAGTAATTTGTTAAAACCACAATGCATATGAAATTGATTTTATTTTATTTACACAATCGTAATTAATACGTGTTCAGATCACATTTAGTTTTTTTCTAATAAAATCCAATTAAATAACATATTGAAATTATATACATTTTATACATACATTTAAATTAAAATAATTAAATCTATTTCAAAAACAAATATTATCAAAAGCTTAACATATAATAGTTTTTCACAAATTTACACTTAATAATATTGATAATATGACATTTTAGCTTTATGCAAAAATTATGTGGTTAAAGCAGATAAACAATAAAATTGCATGATATAAATGATTTAAAATTTAAATAATAAGTAAATATAATATTAATTTGTATCAGAATTTGAACGAAATATTTCTTAAAAAAAATTGTATATTATACATTTCTTTGCCTTCAGTTTTACTAAATTTTTAGTTTAATTTTTATTATTGCACAGTTTTCTTCTTAATTCCTTTTTAATTGTCATTATTATTCCTATGAATATTTCCCAGTCTTAAAATATTGTTAGTTGCAAATTTTTTTCCAAGTTGTTGTAAAATGGAGAAAGTTGAAACAAGTTTTATGGAAAAAAAAATATTTATATAAAACATTAAGTAACATAATTGCAAAACTTTCTTAACGTTAATATTTTTAATACTTATAATGAAAAATTACTTCTTTTATATGTCATAAACAACAGAAGTAAGTAATACTTATATGACACATATGTACATATACCGTGTATATTACACCTATCACTTGATTTACACGATTTTCACGCCAATGCATAGTAATAATTAAATATTACTTATTACCAATGTAGCAACACTTTATCGCATTAAAATGGTGTGATGCTATTCTTACATTTCTGGCATTTAAATTATTGTTTTGCAAGAGTGTCTACAAAAAAATATATGTATACATTATAACTGCAAAAATTTAAAAAAAAATGAAAATTTAGCACCAACAAATTTTCTGATATGAACAGAGTTAACTCTGAACATATCTCATTTATCCGACACATTCATAAGAGAAAAACATACGACACATTTATCATAGGTAGATGGGTGGGTGACGCCTGCCGTAGCCCATATTCATCCCGTACCATATACAATTAATACCAACTCATTTCCAACGCTTAGTCATGCAGTCACTACCTCTGTGGGGTATCTGTTGTTTCGGCAACAGCACAGAACTTTTCCCGAAATATTGACTTTACCTTACATCTGTCGTTTAACCACAACTCTCTTTTCCCCTAAATTTGGGTTTTAACAACAGTCACTACGTGGATCCCGAAGGAACCTCAACCAACTGACCAGCCAAGACATAGTCCTGCGTGCAACTGGCCTCTTTTCAGACTATGCAAGGAGTTAGCCATACAGTCTGTAAATACCAATTTATAGTGTCGGTCAATTTGAGGTGTTGGTTACACCTTGGTGGTGGTTTTACCAAGGTAACATGCCCCCGGGGGGAGTATGGAAGCGTATCATCCATTCGCTTACATTTACCACTGTAAAAAATTTTCTACGTTTTTTATGTAAAAATATGAAAAAATAAATGGCCAAATTATGCTACAGTTTAATTCCTTTGTATAAATGTAAAAAAATATTTGCGTCATATGGGTACCATACTACTCGGGCTACCAAAGAGAGAATATGCTTGCTTTTAAAGTAATAGTAATCGAGTAAGTTAACCTGGCGAATGCAAACCCATTCGTGGCAGCGAGAAAATCCCATAAGAGCTCTAAACATAATTAAATAGATGTGATAACCCTTAATGGAAAAGATCTAGAAGCCTTCTTAGCCTAAGACTGATATTAATATGATAGTACATGAAAATACAAGTATATAAATTAGAACTGTGACAATCTGGAAAAATTCTTTTATATTTACATCAAATACATATCCCATTTTGTATCCCCCACGAACATTGATTCGAAAATTCGTACCAATTTCATCCAGGAAACTGAGTTTTTAAACATCTGATAATTTCTTAAAAAGAACTATATAAGATTTTTGTACCAAAACTGACCATATAAAGGCGCACACAATAGACCTAAGATAATTTTTCCGAAGTTGATGAGTTATACATATGCTTAACAATCTGACATAAAAGGGGTTTTACACTACAATACTTTGTATTATGATTATAGTTGTATTTTTAATAATACAAAATCATTTTCATTGTCATGATGTAGTTTGGCTTGTATTATAAAAAAATATTGTAAGGCTTTATATTATTGTACAAAATAATAAAAGAAGTATTAATACATTTTGCTTGTCAAAAATATAATTATTTTTAAATAACATTTGAATATTTTTAATTTCAACGAATTTATATCGCAAGGATTTGCAAAAATGGATGAAGTTGCGGTAGTTACCATTTTAATAAGTTTAATTAAAAAGAAGAAGGAAAAGAAGAATTTGAAAATAAGATAGTTAAAAAAAGGTCTCTATGGAGTCGAGAGTGGCTAAAAAAAGAAATTCTGGTAAAGATTTAAGTAACATGGTGCTGAAAGAACTTCAACTGGAGGACCCACCAAGTTTTGAAAATTTTTGCAGGCTTCCGAAACATCTTTTTAATAAACTGTTAGAAATTGTTGGGCCAACAATAACGAAGCAGACACAATCCTTAGGCAAGCGATACCAGCCAGTACCAGGTTGATAAATTAATTTAAAGTGTTTCTTCATAATATTGTATAATAATCTTACGAGCAGTTCTTATTACACTTCGGTATTTGTCAACTGGTAATACATTTACAGATATGTCCTATAGTTTTAGAGTATCAGTTTTTTTATTTTTTTTTATTTTAAAACATCAAAAATGACTTATTTCAAAATCAAATGAACTCTGGTATTAAGTAAAATATATTTATTTTTAAAAATTTTCAAATACTCAATACTTTTCATAACACATTATTTAATACTGGATACTTTTTTACTACATTTACATTACAGTACAATACATTTTGAAATTTTTATTAGTATTAATACAAAGTATTGTAGTGTAAAGTACCTTTAACCATACACATGTCAACTATAATAAAACGAACCTTAATATCATTCACGTGTTTAGTGTTAGGTTGGCTGCTTTACCTAGCCACAAACTGTTATCACCCATTTCAATCATATGTAGTAATTTGTTAAAACCACAATGCATATGAAATTGATTTTATTTTATTTACACAATCGTAATTAATACGTGTTCAGATCACATTTAGTTTTTTTCTAATAAAATCCAATTAAATAACATATTGAAATTATATACATTTTATACATACATTTAAATTAAAATAATTAAATCTATTCAAAACAAATATTAATCAAAAGCTTAACATATAATAGTTTTTCACAAATTTACACTTAATAATATTGATAATATGACATTTTAGCTTTATGCAAAAATTATGTGGTTAAAGCAGATAAACAATAAAATTGCATGATATAAATGATTTAAAATTTAAATAATAAGTAAATATAATATTAATTTGTATCAGAATTTGAACGAAATATTTCTTAAAAAAAATTGTATATTATACATGTCTTTGCCTTCATTTTACTAAATTTTAGTTTAATTTTTATTATTGCACAGTTTTCTTCTTAATTCCTTTTTAATTGTCATTATTATTCCTATGAATATTTCCCAGTCTTAAAATATTGTTAGTTGCAAATTTTTTTCCATTGTTGTAAAATGGAGAAAGTTGAAACAAGTTTTATGGAAAAAAAAATATTTATATAAAACATTAAGTAACATAATTGCAAAACTTTCTTAACGTTAATATTTTTAATACGTATAATGAAAAATTACTTCTTTTATATGTCATAAACAACAGAAGTAATTAATACTAATATGACACATATGTACATATAACGTGATATTACACTATCACTTGATTTACACGATTTCACGCCAATGCATAGTAATAATTAAATATTACTTATTACAATGTAGCAACACTTTATCGCATTAAAATGGTGTGATGCTATTCTTACATTTCTGGCATTTAAATTATTGTTTTGGCAAGAGTGTCTACAAAAAAATATATGTATACATATAACTGCAAAAATTTAAAAAAAAATGAAAATTTAGCACCAACAAATTTTCTATATGAACAGAGTTAACTCTGAACATATCTCATTTATCCGACACATTCATAAGAAAAAACATACGACACATTTATCATAGTAATGGGTGGGTGACGCCTGCCGTAGCCCATATTCATCCCGTACCATATACAATTAATACCAACTCATTTCCAACGCTTAGTCATGCATCACTACCTCTGTGGGTATCTGTTGTTTCGGCAACAGCACAGAACTTTTCCCCGAAATATTGACTTTACCTTACATCTGTCGTTTAACCACAACTCTCTTTCCCCTAAATTTTTGGTTTTAACAACAGTCACTACGGGGATCCCGAAGAACCTCAACCAACTGACCACCAAGACATAGTCCGGCGTGCAACTGGCCTCTTTCAGACTATGCAAGGAGTTAGCCATACAGCTGTAAATACCATTTATAGTGTCGGTCAATTTGAGGTGTTGGTTACACCTTGTGGTGGTTTTACCAAGGTAACATGCCCCCGGGGGGAGTATGGAAGCGTATCATCCATTCGCTTACATTTACCACTGTAAAAAAATTTTCTACGTTTTTTATGTAAAAATATGAAAAATAAATGCCAAATTATGCTACAGTTTAATTCCTTTGTATAAATGTAAAAAAAATATTTGCGTCATATGGGGTACCATACTACTCGGGCTACCAAAGAGAAATGCTTGCTTTTAAAGTAATAGTAATCGAGTAAGTTAACCTGGCGAATGCAAACCCATTCGTGGCAGCGAGAAAATCCCATAAGACTCTAAACATAATTAAATAGATGTGATAACCCTTAATGGAAAAGATCTAGAAGCCTTCTTAGCCTAAGACTGATATTAATATATAGTACATGAAAATACAAGTATATAAATTAAACTTGACAATCTGAAAAATTCTTTTATATTTACATCAAATACATATCCCATTTTGTATCCCCACGAACATTGATTCGAAAATCGTACCAATTTCATCCAGGAAACTGAGTTTTTAACATCTGATAATTTCTTAAAAAGAACTATATAAGATTTTTGTACCAAACTGACCATATAAAGGCCACACAATAGACCTAAGATAATTTTTCCGAAGTTGATGAGTTATACATATGCTTAACAATCTGACATAAAAGGGGTTTTACACTACAATACTTTGTATTATGATTATAGTTGTATTTTAATAATACAAAATCATTTTCATTGTCATGATGTAGTTTGGCTTGTATTATAAAAAAATATTGTAAGGCTTTATATTTTGTTACAAAATAATAAAAGAATATTAATACATTTTGCTTGTCAAAAATATAATTATTTTTTAAATACATTTGAATAATATTTTAATTTCAACGAATTTATATCGCAAGGATTTGCAAAATGGATGAAGTTGCGGTAGTTACCATTTTAATAAGTTTAATTAAAAAGAAGAAGGAAAAGAAGAATTTGAAAATAAGATAGTTAAAAAAAGGTCTCTATGGAGTCGAGAGTGGCTAAAAAAAGAAATTCTGGTAAAGATTTAAGTAACATGGTGCTGAAAGAACTTCAACTGGAGGACCCACCAAGTTTTGAAAATTTTTGCAGGCTTCCGAAACATCTTTTTAATAAACTGTTAGAAATTGTTGGCCAACAATAACGAAGCAGGACACAATCCTTAGGCAAGCGATACCAGCCAGTACAAGTTGATAAATTAATTTAAAGTGTTCTTCATAATATTGTATAATAATCTTACGAGCAGGTTGCTTATTACACTTCGGTATTTGTCAACTGGTAATACATTTACAGATATGTCCTATAGTTTTAGAGTATCAGTTTTTTTATTTTTTTTTATTTTAAAACATCAAAAATGACTTATTTCAAAATCAAATGAACTCTGGTATTAAGTAAAATATATTTATTTTTAAAAATTTTCAAATACTCAATACTTTTCATAACACATTATTTAATACTGGATACTTTTTAAATTTACACTACAACACATTTTGAAATTTTTATTAGTATTAATACAAAGTATTGTAGTGTAAAGTACCTTTAACCATACACATAGTGAAATAGAGCTCTTATACGTATACTTATTATAACACATCGAAGTAGAAATAAATATTACTCATTCGTTAAGTAGAACCCATTTGTTATAAGTCTTATGTACAACAATTGGAATATGTTTTCTATTATCAGGAACCCAACATATTTGATTTGTTTAGAGTTTTGTCGCTGTTATTATTATATTTTTCAACTACTAACACTGTCAAATAATTAGTTGTAATAAATATTAAATAAATTGTTAAACATACTGTAATATACTCACATAAATACTCATATTAATATTTTAAAATGTAAAATGACGACAAGAAGCATAATATAAATTTTATATTTTATCTGCCATACTTTATTACTTTTTATACATTATGATGGTATCTGTATTACTGAGCCTTAAAAAGTTGGGTAAATTTTAAGCTATTAAAGATAGGTAAAATAGTACTAAAGTTTTTTTTGTATTAAGGAACATTTAGGTATTTAAAAGTCATAAATACAAAAATTTATTATAAATCTTTGTAAGAACTAAAATAACAGATAGTCTTAAACAAAAAAATATAATGAAATTGTATGTAATTTTTGGAGCTATCCTAATACTTAAGTACTACTTATATACATACATGTGTAGATGGTAAGTACATCTACTATACATGTGTTTGTATATATCATAATATCTATAAGTTTGAAATGAAATAAGAACAACTGCGGAATTTGGTTTGTTTCATTATGTGGTAAGTTTTGTTATAAAATAAACACATTTACACACACAAAAATGATGTTGATGATAACGATGATACACCATAGAAAATCACGTGGAAAAAACCTTTATATTAAGAATATATTAAGAAAACTTTATATCATATGATATAAAGCAACAAACATACGCACAAATACATATGTATGTATGTACTTACATACTTGTACAGCCAACTTGATCTTTAACAACACCTGTGAGTGTTTTTGTAATATTTTAAGCACTTTGTTTTCTTTTTTTTCACGGTTATTATTTTGTGTTTTTTCTTTCGATTTCCACTACATGAATTTTTTTTATGAGTTGAAGTTTTCACATGTATTTTCCCACTACATATATACTGTATGTGTATTAAATTTGCACAACCTGTAATTTATTATACTGTAGTTTATATCAGTGGTTGTTTTATATCCTACACAACTATATTGGAGAGGGTGTTATGTGCTTTTAATGCTGATGTTTGCAAAATATATCGGTTCAGAGTCGATATGTCCCCCTGTCCGTCTGTGTGTCTATGTAAACCTTGTGCGCACATTACAGTTAGCAAGTTAAAGATAATTTTAAGAATAATTCCTTTTTGAAATTGCTTTAAATCGTTCCATTATTTCGACTAGCCCTCATACAACCGTACCCCTGAATAGAGCTTTTCAACACGTAATTATAATGGATATTGTTTTATCTTTACGAAAGTAGGAAAAAAATACAAAGATTCTTACAGAGATTCCAAGTCAAAATTCGATGTAAATTCTTTTATCAAATCTTAGGATCTATTCATCTTTAGCCTTAGTCCTGTATGACTTTTTTTAGAAATTTGTTTATCATCAACTTAAATGGTTTATTATTTGAAATAGTTTGTATTTTTTCATGCTATTCACTTGTGAAGGGTATTATGTGATCAGCTATGCCTGACTTAACATTCTTAGTTATTTATTTTTTTTTGCATTTCTTATTTGGTTTTCTTTCTTTTTCGCTGACTGTTCATTTTTAACAAACTAAATGTTTCATAAAAGTAGTCAGTCACAAATTTTTTGTTCGCATGTTCTTTTCTTTTTCCGCTTATTTCTTATAACTTCTTTTTTATAGGTTTTTAAAAGTTTTCCCATAAAATATCTTAGTTTAATTTTCATTTACTATATTGCATGTATAGAATGTACAAATAGTTTTGCTTATTTTTTCACTTCAATATGTATCTTGCTTTTGTTTTTTTTTTATAATTTACATTGTAACTATTTATCATCTTTTTGTGCATTTGTTGCCTTTCCAAGAGATTATTATAAATGATTTAAAGCTTAAGACAACTCCAATGGGTTTAGTGTATGTAATCAGCTTTAACCCATGTATATTACTATATAGTTTATCATCTGTATATATATTATTATATAGTTTATCATCTATGTATGCCAATCGTGCAATAATAGTCGTTCTCTTTTCCAGACATTAAAATTTATTGATTAACGATATTTATTTTCTGAAAAAGTATCATGTGGGAACTATGGTAAAGATACATTTTCAGAAAGTTAAGTTGACAGATTTATATTTCTGTAAAAGTTCATTATATCGAAATGTTTGTAAGTGGAGACGACTTACAATGGAGCTCTTATTGTTACAAAAGTCTGCTTTTTTCGAACCTATATGTGCAGAATTTGTAAAAATACTAGAACATTATGTAAGCTTAAGACCCCTATTCAATATTCTAATTGTATTGAGAAAAGGTGACATAACCAAATTTACTCATAAACTTAGTCTAAGACTTTTTTGTTCAACCAATATTAACAAACATCAGTATTAGCACTGAATATCCTTCCCACTCTGGTTGTGTATGATATAATATTACGGTGACCTAAGGTGTAACACGTTTTGTAATAACTGTAATTAAAAACCATTATTTCCGTTACATAAATACAATTGCTAATGACAACAAATTTATACAGAATTTTTTAATGATCATTATTCTTTATGTGCAATAAGAAAAAAAAAATTAAAATAAAAATCTAAAGCTTGAAATAAAACTGCAGTTGTTATTGAAAAAAATATAACAACGACAAAAAGTACAAACTTCTAAAGTAACAACTCAAAATCTTCTTGTTTGAAAACTGTTTCTTCTTGGTAATTTTCTTTTTTTCTACTTTATTGTGTCATTAACAGTAAGTTATTTTAATGAAACAGCCATAACAACACTAAAAACGAAAAAAAAGAAAAACCAAGTAGCATAAAAACTGAACAGGAAATGAGATATTTGAAATTCTTAAGCTTATTTTTCTACAGCTTTTCAAGAAATAAATGTATATATAGTTTTACAATCGAACAAACAACAAAAAAAACTGTTGCCAAAGAAAAAGTATAAAAGAATGAAAAAGAAAACTTAATGCTTAGAGTGATATTAAAAAAAAGAGATCTCTTACAAAACTCTATACATTATTATTGTTATTATAACTATACACAGCTTCCTATTTCTTAACATTTATTATATAGAATGATATATACTGCTTTTGCCCCATCTCCAGTTATTGCTAGTAGAGTATTTTTTCAGTACTTTTGAAATTTCTTTCAATGTGATTATGCTAGTGTATGTGGTTTTCAATAGAAATACTATTGCATACTTGTGTGACTTTATCAAATCTACAATACATATACATAAAAACATTTTGCACTACTCATGCTTGTAAAATTTTGTGACAAACTTACAATTTTCTTTTTGCTATCCTCATCATGGTTTTATGTTATTTCTTGTTTAGTATAAATATTTTGTCAGGTGTAATTAATACCAAAAACTTTCTGTTCATTATTATTGTAAAAAAAAAAATATTCTTTTATTTAAGTTCAGTAAACTTTATTTTAGTTTTTTTTATTTATTTTTAATGTATTTTCCATAACATTTTTTAAGTTAAAATTCATAAATAATTTTTATACTTAATAAGTATGGTGATTAAACAACTAATATGCTTTTTTATTGAACCTTAATAAAATGATAAGCTGTTTGACGTTTCTTTTTTCTATACAACGATAAATATCAGGTCTTTAAAATATAATAAAAATATTATTAAAGTTTATAATATCTACTTTTGAAACACCCGTTTGATTGAAGTAGATATAAATTTCTTACAAAAACAATAGTAAAATATAAATACATGTCCAAAATGTTAATTTATTAGTACTGCATATGTCTGAGGGTTTTTATATCAATACATAAAATGTGCTAAAATTTTGGTTTTGTCCTTCCGTCTGCAACGTATCGGCTTATTCCATGTCGAGCTCACAAAGAGAATACATATACTGTAGGTCTCTGTTGAATTGAAAAATATCTGAGGCAGTTAACATTGTGATAGACGTACACAATCCTATCGTCTGGAAATGTAGTAGGCACTCAAAGTATTTCTACATTTGTTTTTCTACGGTTTCGCCCTAAAAGTATTAAGCTAGTTTTGAACCTATCAATAAAATGTGAGGCAATCCACTTCAATGCCGGCGTAAGAAAGGGAATACTTTTTATAACCGCTACTGTTCATCACGTACTACAAATTTTTGACAACGCTACCAATGAAAGTAGAATTATTTGGCGTCTGAATGAATGCCTCACGGATTTTGAATATATAGAAGACATAGTTTTGCACTAACACTCGCATAGACTAAATACGTCGAAGACATAGTTTTGCTATAACACTCGCATAGACTTTTACAATCAAAACTAGAAGACTTACAGCAAAAGTCTTTAAAAGTTGGTCTGAAAATTGACAAAACTGTAAATTGTATGGCGAGTTAGTAATATCAGTACTGCGGCTAAATGCCGAATTTTCAATGCATGCATTAAGCCAGTGATTCAGAGACTTTAGAGTTTTATAAACCGCTAACTCAGAAGAATATCGAACGAATAACTATGCACTACTAGAGCACTAATGCCGAAATAAGTAAACGAAAATGTGGCTGGATTGAAAACACTCTGCGAAAATCCTATAACAAGCCGTTTTGCCTATAAATCAAGGTTTGCGGCGATGTGGGAGACCACAACCAACATTACAATAGTATGTTTTCACCGAGACGCAACTGAATGGGCCTAGAAAATATAAACTCAAAATAGACGTTTACGTAACAATATATTCGCTGTTGAAACTGTAAAAAAAAAACACAAAAAAAATTTTGTCAATCCGATTTTTTCGATATCAAAAACAAATACATACAAGTCGATTTCAGTATATGATTTAGTGTTAGGTAAATAATATTCGCCTCAACTGAATACAATATTCTGACTTGTATGATTTTCATTTTTATTATTTTTGGATTTTTTTTTTTCAACATTTATTTAGTTTTTATTATCAACAGCAGAAACCACAATTGCAACAACAAAAACTATTTTGATTAATGATTTTGTTATTTTTTTATATTTAACCAACATATAGTAATAGATATAAAAATAAAAACCAAACCGAACAAAAAATTGAACAATGATTGATTTTATGTTATTGCATCTATGGTTTTGTGAGGATTTTTTTTAATATAGGAAAATAATCTAAAAATAAAAAATCTATAGTTTGGATTAATTTAAAAGGAATTAGAAAAAAAAAAAACTTAAATATCTAAATTCTGTAAAAGAAACAATGTAAATTTTACAAAACAATACAACCATTTTTACGGCATAAATGCAAATATTGACAAATTTTTCCATTAGACTTGTATTCTTATACCAGCCCTTTTAAAAGTGCAACCACCTCTAGAATATGACTTTTAATAGAACCATAAAAAATGTCTTTAGTTAAATGATTTTTTTAGTTTTTTTTCTGTTTTCATGGAGTCAATCACCATTGATAGCTTTTAGCAAACAAAAGAGGCTATAAAATCTTTCAAAACTGCATGCGCTAGACTTTACAATGTCAGTACAATTGTTTCTTTTATAAATAAAATAAAAGCAAATTCTTTTAAATGCTACAACAAGGACCAACTCAGTATGTCGCTTGCTATAGCAATGGTTTGACTGAAATAACATTTATGGCAATTTAAGTGTTTTTCTTCTCCAGGCTGTTCGTTCTTATTTTATGTTTTTGTTTCAGTTAAAAGTACGTAACCATACATTTGAAACATAAAGGTGTTTAAGTATACACCAACACGTTCGAAAAAGTGTACACCAGAGTGCATATGTGAAAATAACAAAAAAAAAAAAAATAAAATAATCCATTACAAGCGTCACTACCATACCACACCATCAATCCAGTTGACATACAATAAAAATATATATATATTGTGGTATTTAAAAAGTAAATAAATGTGGAAGAAGCATCAAAAAAAATAATCTTAAACCACACAAGCATATTACGAGCAAATAAAATAATACCATACAATAAAATGTATAAGATCGAAAAAATAAGCAATGAAATGATGCAATGAACAAGTACATTTCTCGGCTATAAATCTCTTACTTACAGATTACATATGTATGTTACGGGAATATCAGCAAAAAAGGGAATAATACCAATGACTACCACTCATCATTACTTGCAGGGATTTAAGTTTTATTTATTAACAATAGTTGTTGGCTGGCTAGTAAATATTTTACGACAGCAGCAAATCAAATATTTATCTTGGATTTTTAGTAACAGTTTTTTTTTGCATGAACTATTAAGGATTAAACGTAAGGTTGGTTTATAAAAGGATTTAAAAAGTTTTTTTTATACTTTTCTAGGTGAAATGATTGAAAGTAATCAACCAAGGGAAGATAGTATATTTTTCTGGCCAGATAAATTTACTTTTAAGATATATTAAAACAAAGTTTGACAAAACTCTTGTCTATCAATTATGAGCTTTAAAAAAAATTTCTGAAGTTGATCTTATCTTGGAGTAAGGGACAAATCTGATCCAAGTTTACTATATGATTAAAAACCAATTTAATTATAGATGTTTATAAATTGCTTTTAAAAGAAAACCTAAATTTTTTATAAATTCAAGTTATGAGTTTTATTGTCGATGTAAATATCTGGTTCAAGGTTTTCACCGGAGGTATGTTACCTTAAAGAAAGATACATTTGGTCGAACCAAACTGCAAACTGCAGATTTTGACTTTGACATTACCCAGTTATTGGATAGACTAATGCACAGTAAAATCAACAGATACCTCAAAGAGAGTTTACGGTGAGACTAAAGCATTTCGACATCCTGTGGTTTAAGTGGACAAACATATTTCTGGCTCCTTTTTGAAACAGCTCCATGTTACCTATTTGAATAGCCGTTATAAAATTGATTTTGTCATCAAAGTTTATATTCTATGTTTCCCAAAAGATTTCAGAACGATCTGGGTATTTTGGTCTACAAAAAGGAGGTAAGGATATGATAATTTCCTTTAATATTCCTTTATGATTAAAACAAATGTTTGTTTTTAAAATGTGCAAAACGATCAACGATTTTACATGGCCTTAAAAATAGTGAATGTAAAAACATTCGAACAGTAACAAGTCATTTTTTTCTTTAGAAATTTAATTCTGAAATATTAATAATGCTAATTTGTGGCTTAAAATAACTATACAGCAATATATTTCAATGTGACAATTTTGTTGGAACTGAAGTCTTTGTACCAAAGTTTAAGAGGGTCGGTTCACAGAAAAAACTGAAAATGAGTTTTAATTATCAAAATAATTGTATCAAACAAGTTTTGCACCTATAACCAAAATGATGATATCAATTACCAAATTTGTAAAAATAT